>NC_072738.1:15480881-15648159 GCF_026930045.1 Uloborus diversus
GGTTCTTGAAGTTCACCCGGGAGCGGACGACCTGGTCCGCGTTGCAACAGTAAAGACTGCTAAAGGGATCTTCCAGAGACCGATCTGCAAACTATCTCCTATTCCTATGTATCAGGACTCAAGTCCCTATCAGGACTCAATTCCTGATAGGGTGGGAGTATGTCTGCGCCAATATGCAAATGCGCTGTCCGCAGAGGGCAGCACAGGTGACTGTAGACATAAAACGGCTAAGCTCCATGAGAAGAAAAAATTCCTACCTGATGTATCTTAACCACATTGGACACTCGTCCATTACACTGCATGTTGCAGTACTTTCATAAAACCAAGAACGGTTTCAATTTTATTTATAATGTTATTTTATTTTAATTTACTGTACATACGCTAAGTTAAATATAATACTTTTAAGTAAATCCTAGTTTTCTTGACTACAATCATTACAAGAGCAAACAACAACTATTAGCGAGCCATGCATTAGAAATGTGGTACATGACCATTACAAGCTTAGCTCTCACACCATTTTCTTGATTTTGAGAAATATTATGCAAACGATTTATAACATACTGTTAAATAACTTCTTCAAAAAAAAAAAAAATCTCACAGATAACTCATGATAAATCTATTTATATTTTTTACTCTGAAATATATGCATTAGTATTGTCCTTTATACCAATTGTTTAGTTTGTTTCAATTGTTCAGATGTTTTGTAATTATTATTGGGTATTGGAGTGATTTTTCTCTCAAAAATGTATACTGTTTCTTTTGTTTGTAACAGTTAGAAATATGGCTAAATATTGGTTTATTTTATTCCATCTTATTTTTTTTTTTTTTTTCATTTGTCTGTATTTTTATCAAAGGAAATCAATACTACTGTAAATCATTCGTGTGAAAAATGCAAAATATTTATTAGTTTATAAATAAGAAATAATGCACTTCCCGTTTATCTTCCCCGTCTGTCAATCATTTTACAATTTACATTAAGCAAAATTTATTTCTTACTTTCTTTTGCATTATGATTTGAAGTTGAAGTGTATTTTCTTTTTACCCATTAAAATTTTCATTTTTATTCATTATCTATATATTTATTACGAATATAATATGTAATGTGTCATGCATGAATTTTAATTTAGTTTACTATTTAAGAACTATTTGTGTCGATATTAAAACTCGAACGATTTAAATTTTTAATTTAGAGATGTATCGGAGTATTTCATGTAAAAATTAACTTTTTTTTAATGGATTATAAAAAAATCTAAATCTTTATTCACGGTAGAGCTATTATGAGATGTAAACAAACCGCCTTCACGGGCGGCCATGTTGAATGAGCGCGCAGGCCTTGTGTTAAGATGGCTGTGGACAGGCAGACATTTTCCAAAAATGGTCGAAATGGACTCAGCACACCTCAAAACGTTCGAATCTGTGAAAATTCAAAATTTGCACGAATCCAATACTTCCTTCTATATATATTAGATATAGAAGAAAGTAAAAATGGTCGAAATGGACTGAACACACCTCAAAACGTTCAAATTCGTCAAAATTGGAAAATTTGCACGAATCCAATACTTCTTTCTATATATTAGATATAGAAGAAAGTAAAAAGAGGGCATAGAATGATATAATAAGACTAGTGTGTGTTATGTAAGTGTGTTGGAGAAACACTTCGGTTATGAAGAAGAAAAAAATAGGCCAATAGTTGACAGCAGCCCCATACAGGTAAAGTGAACATTCCTTCCCACCTTTCACATTGGTGAATTTTCGGCCGTATTCTATTTATCGACAGGAAAGTTATCTACCGAGTTTGATTGTGAATAGAGAATATTTTTGATATTAGACGAATACGTAATAAGATTCAATTATCCGAGGACGGACGAGCAGAGAACCAAAGAATAAATGAAAATGACAGTTCACTCATTCCTTTTGCAAAAGAAAATGAAACTATTCAGGCTCAACATATCAAACGTAAAGCTTCAGAGCGGGAAACCTAGAATGAAAAGGGCCTTCCTGTGCAATATTATCGAATGACTGTACTATACTTATTGAACATATCACTCAAGCTGAAAGAATGGAAAATAGGGATACACCTGGAAACATTAGTAACCAAAATGCTTCCATTTTTTCACTAGCAAGTCTCAATTTCCACGCAAAAAATGCTCGCCTTTATTTACAACAGATCTGAAAAAGGTAAAGTATCAAAGGATTTATGTACGCTGAAAGAAACTTCACAGTTTTTGTGAATCAATAAATTTTTGCCTAGTTTATGAACATACTTGTTTAATAAGCAGGTTCTAATGAAACAAATGGAGAGCCCAAAAGAAGAAAACCATAGTTGTAACACATTAAACAATTCAGCTGTGCGCTTTTTCGGTGAGTATAATGAATTGTGTTCATGTTAAAACTTTATTGGAGCACTGGACTGACTGTGGGACGTCCGTACTGTGTTTGGACGTACCAGAACAACTGCGCGTTAAAGTAGTACGATTATACTTGGCTTCTCAACATCAGTGTGCTTCAGAAGAAGCGGTTTTCCAAATCGAGTAATAAACGACGCTTCAGTAATGAGTTGCTTCTCAGGTTTAGACGCGAGGGCATTGAAAAAAAGAAAAAACAAGAGAAACAGATTGAAACATTATCCCCACCGCCATCGAAAAAAGGACATATCCCAACAGATCGTGATCGTTGATAGAGAGCATGTGGATCTACTTATAGTTTTTTTTTTTTTTTTTGCTGCTTTTATCTTAAACATTCAAAATATTACCTTCCCGGAAAGTGACAAGGTTCAGTTAGTTTGTATTCAGAATTATTATATATTTTTTTTTTGAACGGAGGAAAAATGGAATAGCTCTTAGATTCGTTATCTTTGCAGTTAGTGGATGTAATACATCTTCCTATGTCTGGCTTAAGAAAGATGAAACTGAGCCGTGTTTTTCAAACGAACAGGTGTTGTGTTAACCAGACTAAAGGTGGTCTGGTCTAAAGCCCCGGATCGAGGGCTTTAACCACCCTTCTTGAAGTGAGTCACGAAGCTTTAGCCGAAGCTGTAGAGATTGAGCTAGTTGCTCTAAATGACTAAATGGAAATGAGGCATCCTGCGACAGTATTCAATTTCCACCTGTTCGTCAAAGTAACATGTAATGCAACTATGAACCGTCTTTGTTAGTCTCCTACTCCGTGTCTTCAACCAAAAGAGTAGTTTCATTTCATTCGTATCGCAAGTACCGACAAGTAAAAAAATAGTTGGCAGAGGAGAAGAGTGCCTCAGAGTGGAGTTGGTCGAAGACAAACATAAATTTTGAAATTGGTTCGGCCCCCACCCCAATTACAACATTAAACGAACCAGCCTAACCCGTCTTTTTCAGATTTCTCTCATGTCTGTGCAAGAAGGGATATTTCGGAGCATGCTGTTGTTGTAGAGCTGGTCTTAGCTGCTCAGCTTTGTGCAATCTGCCAATTGAAAAGACTTCCCACAACATCTTTGCCATTCTAATCGACCAAAAATGGAAAAAAACCGAACCATCACTCAAACATTCCAACCACCCATCAAGGACAACATAAAAACCAAGACAGTAAGTGTAATTAATTATTAAGATACGTTTTAATGATAAAATTAAGATGGAAATACAAATTCACCCTTTTGAAATCATTCAGTTTTCTTTCTATTGTCCAGATCTCTCTTATTCTAATGGGAAAATAAAAGTCTTTTGCTCAAAAATATTATCTATTCAAAATCAAACTCGGTAGGTAACTTTTAAGTCGAAAAACGAAATACGGCCGAAAATTCTTGAATGTGAAAGGTATTTAGGTAGGTAGGGGAAGGTATGCGTTACCTGCATATAGTTGTCAACTATTGGTGTATTTTATTTATTTTTTCATAGCCGCAGTGTTTTTCCAACACATATAACTTAGTCTTAGTACATAATTATTTGCCCCCTTTTTTAGAATAAGATCCTCAATATTGTCTAAAAAAGTGTTTTGCTTCATTTCTTCAAAAATCGAATTTTCGGATTATTTGTTTGTTTTGTAAAAGAACTATTGAATTTATAGGTTCCGTTTTAGGCTCAAATGAAAACCAATTAAATTTACTGTAAGAGTATTCAGAGTTATTTTCTGGTTGAGTAGGAATTTAGGTCGATATTTGGCCTAAAATGTGATCGAAGCATGATTTTTTTATTTTTCGCCAAAAATGGCCAATTTTTGAAGTACGATATCTCCTAAACTATTGGTCGTACAGAGTGCCACTTGAGCTTAAATTGTTCACAATTTAATGCACATTAATAATGTACATTTAGTATCAAAAGTTGGATAATTTAGGAGTTAGAGAGAAAAACTAAAAAAAAGTCCGAAAATTTCGCAGTTTTTCGCGAATTACGCAGCGAGCACAGGTTTTAGAAAACTGCAAACTTAGATTTACACTGCCCTAACTGCCCCAAACAACATATTAAAAAATCAGAACTACATCGCACTTTGCGATTTTAATGTCTAATATGACTGGACTATAGGCCAAATCGAGGAAAAAAAAAAAAATATTTGGAAGTTCGAAATTTTATGTTGATAAAACTTTGCCACTATAGTCCCATACATACTTCAAAAAATTTTATTTTTTTCTATATATTTCTTAAAAAATTTAAGGTGAATTTTAAGAAGCTAACAAACTGAAAAAAATATAAACAGTTAAGTCGGTAATTAGCTTTAAATGGAAAGCTTTGCTCTCTTGCAATATTTAAGTATCCCACATAGTACTTGAAATATGGATTTTTTCAATTTTCAGTTAATTTTTTATCAAAAAAATACTATTTTTTTAATTAGTCATTTGCTATTTTTGATTTTAAAAGGTCTTCACTATTACTTCTTTCACTTAATATTTACATGTACATGAATATGTGATTTTTTAAAAGATAACTAGAAAAAATCAATTTTTTTGAAGAAAATGGTAAATTTTAGGCCTTCGACTGAACACATAATAATGTTAATTAGGATGAATATTTTTGTGGCACATGTGGGGCTACAGGGGCAACGTTTTATCAACACGAAACTTCGAACTTTTGAAAATAAAAATCGATTCAGCCTAGTATATAGGGCTGGTTCACACTTTCAGGCGCAAGTCGGGACGAGTTGCCTTTGTTAAAATTCTACGAAACTTGTTTTACAACTGTTTTGACCTAGAAGGAAAAATATAGTGGTAAAAAAAAATTGCATTACCTGCACCACAAAGGAGGGGAATATCAATCAGACTGCATTCAACACTCAGTCAAGCATCCCGTATCCCAGATGATTTGAGGATGTATTTCTGATCAAGGAGTTGGTGGGCTTCACTTTGTGCAAAGAACAGTAAACGCTCAGGTGTATATTGGCATTTCGGAAGAGAAATTGCTTCCTACTATCCGGGATCTTTTTACTTCAGTTCAAAACGACATTTTCCAGGATGATTCTGTTCCGTGCCTTAGGGCAAAACTGATAAATAACAATTTAAAAACCTTTATCTGGCCATTAGATTTAAATTGACATGGGGTTAAGTAATTTTTTTTTCTCTAAACTCACACGCAGGTTCCGAAATGGAAAAATGAGCATGGGGTCAGCAGTTTGCCTTGGCCCGGAACCAGCCCCGATCTACGTAAACAATTATCGGATTCCTGCTGTTGAATTTTTATTTCATTAGTTTTGCAGAATTTCACATACATCGTTAATCGGTCGACCAAAACTTCTCATATAATCCCATTGTTGTGAAAATGTGAGGGTGATGCAATTTTTTTTACCGGCACTGTATGTGTGTAGGCTCAGATAGCAGAACAAGGCTTTATAAGCGCATGGACGGCAAGACGAATTTTGTTCACTAGCACACCTCGGTAAACTTCTTGTGGTGTTATCTTGCAACAATCTGTTAAAGTCACATCGCAACAGTGAAAATGAGTAACCTTTAAACAGTTATAATAAGTGGAAGGCAAAATGCTAGGCTTTCGCATTGTACTCAGAAGGGCTATTGTCAACCGTGAGGGTCGTGGATTTTGGCAAGCGCAGGGAGTCACATTGTAAGATCTAGCTGGTTGATCTTTCTTCTTGCGCAATATTTTCGTCAACTATAACTAAGCACTTTTTTTTTTGGACTGTACGCTTGTACTAAATCGCAAGCACTGAGATTGAATTTAAATTGTTCACATAGCTTTGGGAAGTCTCAAAATAGTTACAGAATTTTATAATTTTTCCTACTTTAAAAACAGCAAATTTAGTTTCCTTTTATGCTTTTTTTAAAAACTTTGTGTGTAGGGAATGCAATATTGGACCAAAAATTCAATACCGGTATTCAGTATTTTTAAAACATGATACCAGAATACCGGTATTTAAAATTTCTCAAAAGATGTTTCAAAATATTTTGTTTCGTTGGCACATTTCATAATTTTGTACAAAAATTGCATTATTTATGAAAACGTATTGTGAACAAAAATAAAATGAAGGAACAAATGTCACAAGAAAAAATCAATAATAGTAAAAAACAGAGCATCTATTGAATTATCTCTAAGCCTGGAACTCATTTTAGTGCTCAACTTTCCTACAGTTGAAAATACTCTTACTGAATTCACGCAGGTTGATGGTACTGTTAACAGTGCGTGATATACCTCCTCTAATTGTCTAGAAGTTCAAGAAATTCGGTCTATGGCGCATTATTTTTAGATAAAAATTTTTGTGTGTGTGTGTCTTCTTTTGTATTGTGTGTATCATTATTATATTTTTAAAATTTATAGATAGTTGTAATTTCTTACCGAGAAATACTATAAATATACTAAATATTCCAATATTAACATCATTTTCTCTTGAGCAGGAGATGTTTGTGTTTGCTTTTTAATAACTCTTTGGTTTGAAATCTACAGTAAACTTGACTAAATCTGATCTTGTTAGTTTCTCTTATTCGTTTTCGTTTTCTTTTCAAAAGTCATTGTATTTTTAATTATGTTAACATCTGAAAATACGTTTCAATTGATTATGCTTAGCTCTATGCAAATTTTCAAGGCACTATATTATTTCTAAATATTATATTGCCAAGTATAAAGCCAAATAGTGAGACAAGACAACAAACCAATGCAGGTAACAACAAATTACCATTTGTTATGCTAATAAGAAAAAAGTTTGTCAAAATTTAGTACGTTGAGACAAATAATTAAAAAAGAAATTATAAAGTATCACTAGAATTGATGGCTCGAATAAATTGTTCATAAGACATAGGATAAATGCATTCAAAATTACACTCGAAATTAACTTTTTCAATAGGGAAAGTGAGTGATCAGGAAAATGTAAAAAATAAAAACATGGTGAACAAAAGAGCAAGAAAATGCAATTCATATCACCATCTAGTAATGAAAATATCATTTTGCAATCATTCGCTACTTTGGTTTAATGTTATTCTATTAGTTCGTGCTTTAGAAGCCAAATTTTTACATCATTAGATTAGGTTTGGATCTGAATCATGGCAAAATAAATGTACATTAAAAACTATAAGTAGATTTTTAATAAGTTAAATTGAACATTCTTTAATTGAAACTATTTATTATTTTCAGCAAATACCGAAAATACTAGTATTTCGAAATTGCAAAATTCCTCGAAATACCAGTATTCGGTATACCGGTATTGCAATCCCTATTTGTGTGTTTATTTGCTCATGTGTATTAGTACGTAACGTCAGGGGTACCGAAATGGGAGGTTGTTGGTGTTCAAAGAATTTCCACCCTTAACCATGGCCAAAACAAGTCATAATACCCAATAAACTTGAAATATTTTGTGAAGTTAAAATTCTATATAGAAAACATTAAACCTCAGAAAGCTCACTTTTTAAGCTTGGCTTCATTTTTTTCACATGAGATTGTAATTGCACTTGAGATTGTAATTTCACTGAGATTGTAATTGTACAAAATAGTTGACAATTTTTTAAATTATATATTTTTTTAATTTTAAATTGTTGTATTGCAAATACAATTAAACGGGGAAAATATTTTTGCATACAATATGAAGTTTTGTATCTTACTAAGGACTTAAATTGCAACTGATTTCAATAGGGATGATCAAACTTAACTGAAATGGCTACTTTGGCATTTACATTCAAAAACCCTAGTGGATATTTGAGACAGTTAAAGATTCAAAGGATTTGGCTTTGTTTATTTTCCAATTTTTTTCTAATTAAATACTTCCACAAGCACATATTTATTCTGCTTCAAAAAACTCCAGGAAAACATGTTTTGCTCAAGTGCCCAGTTATTTTCTTTAGGATCTTGTGGAATGATTTCAATGATAGTTCAAAGTAAGCACAATAGAATACAAAGACTCATATATAAATCTATTTGCTGTTATTGAGCAATAAACAATACATAAACTGTTTAAAACCCGTATGCATTAACCAAATCATTGACAACATGATAAATCACACATTTGGAGCCATTGTCACTAATAATTGAACTAGATGAACAACCTTTTTCTGTTTCGATGTATCTCAATGGTTTGCCACCATGTTCAAGGCTCCACAATCGTGTTACATTATCTTGTCCATTGGCACACAAAACATTAAAATTTTCGCTAAAACTAAATGAAGGTTTACTTCCATAATGACCTTTGTATTCAGCTACACAATTTAAGTCCATTCTAAAGTCCACTCGATTAATCCTTCCAGCAAAATCTCCATAGATGATATAATTTTCTCCGCTTGAAAGTTTTATTTCTTGTAAACAACAGTCACTCAACTTGACAGAGACATCATGTTCACGCCGAGTCCTTAAGTCAGACATGATGAGCCTTCCGTTGTTGAGTCCACTAAACATGAGATTTCCAGTTTTATCAAATTCAACAGTATGTGCCTGTCCTGGAACACCAATAGATCTTATGATACGGGTAGAGGAATATACATTAACAAACTTTTCTAATCCAACAGCAAAGTTAAGTTTCTGGTGGTTGCTAGCACAGCACCATATAGGCGATACTATATTCAAGTCAAGATAGGTTATAGATGCAAACTCACTGCGATCAGCACAAATCTGGGTGTTGATCAGGTAGATCAAACCAACATTATCACAATTTCTATGGGCTGAAAATACTACGTACCTATACTGTGAATCGTAACACTCACAAAAATCGGTGATGAACTTTTTGACTAAGTATGCATGCAGGAGTGGGTCACTCTTCTTGTGCAAATTTGTAACATCATCTTCAAATTCACCCAGATAACACATGTTGGGAAAGTTTTTGCAAGACCATTTCCCAATAATTGTTCCATTCCCACGCTTCAAGAACTGACAATCCATAAGAGCTAATTCATTGATGACATCACCAGGGAAGGTAAATTTTTTTTTGAGGAAAATATCTTTTGTTTTCAATTCTAATATATCAGTTTCAAACTTTGTATTAACGAGCTGCCCAAGATCTCTTTGAGAAATCAATTTAGCTACATTTGGAATTTTGAGTTTTTCAGCTGAATTATCTTCAGGGCTATTAGGATGACGTCTGACATCAAAACATGAAGGAGAGCCGGCGGGAAGCTTTCGATAGTATTTGCCTGTTACAGGATCTCTATCAAATCCAGGTAACTCCAAGGTATCTTTTTTACTCATCATTTAAAGCAGTAATTGCAGCAAATCTGAAAAAGAAAAATGCTAGTCACTATACAAAGAGAATCAAACTAGTTTTAAAGAATTATGCATTGTACACATTGGGGGGAAAAAGGGGGGGGACAGTAATCATCGAAGGAAGAAAGAAGAAAGTCGAAGCTATCAGATAAGTAAAGAACTCAGCTGTTAAAAATCTAAATGAATAAAGAAACAAAATAATGATCTATGAACTTTGGTTAACACATGAATCTTACTACTATTATATATGCGGAAGTTTGTCTGTATGGATGTTTGTTACTCTTTCACGCAAAAACTACTGAATGGATTTTGATGAAACTTTACAATAAAATAGTTTATGCATCAGAATAACACATAGGGTAGTTTTCACCCCGTTATGGGGGGCAAACCCCCCTAAGGGTGATAAAACCCAATTTTCGTATAAATCCTCTAATATGAGGATAAAAAAATATTTGCACATATTAACATTATATGTTCATCGAAAGCTCTGATTTTTCTGCTGAAGATGGCACCTGTTCCAAATTTCTAAGAGAATAAAAAACGAGTTATGAGCTTTTAGTTCCATGTTCGAAGGCTTTCCTCAACACAATATAGTATTTAGGGTATCATCTCAACTCCCTGTTGATAGCGACAAGTGTTGCATTGTTGACTATTTTTGCTGTTCGTCTGACTGTTCAAGGCTTGTCTTTAGTCAAATTTTAAGGTAAGATTTTTTTTTGCACAAGATAGGCAAATAATCCATGGATATGGCGAATTATTTTCCAGTTTAACGCAACTTTGAGACAATTAAGGGGTTTTTGTTTCAAATTTATTTGTGTTGACTGGGTGCTTGATCGACCAGCAGGAATCTCGTCAAACTTTTTTTGCGGAATCATTTCAATAGCTAAGGCATGTGGCAATATTTCCAATTGTCGCTGTTTTTGAAGCTAAAAACTACGCGAATACTGTTTCTCGGTTTTCCCCATGTAACCAAAATACAGCCATTTCTTTCTTTATATCATTTGTTAACATGTAAAGTGATCCGCCAACTAAATTAATCAAATCCATAAACAGCACAAGTTTCCGCACAATTAATAAGGAAGGAAAATGCTCAATTTTTAATCACGTCAAAGCAGTGTGTTTTGAGTTATTTCAGTTACAGAAGAAAACGAATAAAAGTAACAATATTGTTTCTCACAATTATTACACACCCAGGCAACGCCGGGTATTTTTGCAATGTACAACAATCTGGTAACTAAATAAAGAAAGTTATTAATTAGAGTCTGCCTCCCTACCCCCAGTTAGTCGAAAAAATATTATTTTTTTACCAGGAAAGGCCAAATACCTGCAAAACATTTTCTTTGTAGCATCTTCTATTCGGAAATAAAATTCATATCTTATGAATGTAGATTAAGCAAGTATTTTAAGCTGTTTTATAAACTTGGCAAGTCTCTGTCGAATGTATGGCACTGTGGTCCTTTTTCCAATAAATAATGGATTTGGATTATTTTACATTTTTAAGGTGCTTTTAATTGTAAAAATAGATAATGAATTAGATTGCATTCGCCGAAGAAAATGAATTTAATTGCAAAAAAACAAAATGACATTTTAAAAACTTATATGATAGGCAGAGTTATGATAATGCAGTCGGGACGAGTGTTCAAAAATCTTGGCGCTGTATTAAAATGTAAAAACTTCGCCAAACTAATTTTGGTAAAAAATCATTAAATACTATGTATAGAGTATTGCAGTTAAAATTAATCCACCAAATTAGTGAAACAACGCGCTCAAATAACATTAAAACTGCTATTAAAATGTAAATTAATCCATCAAATCCATTTTTTATCTCCAGTCTCACCAGACGACTACGTTGGCGCATTGGCAATTTTTTAAAAATTTTAATGAAACTTTTAATTTAATTTTTTTTTTGTGTGTGTTTTTAAGAATTAATGGTGCTAATTAGAATTTTGTGGAATTAAGAACCCTACTTTAATAGCGACAATAAATAGCATTGTTCTTTCTTTCTTTTTTTTAAAATTTGTTTTTGATGCTATCGGACATGTACTGATGAAGTTTTTTGGAATTAATCATGAAGGAGATCTTCGGAGTGAGATGTTATTTGAAAACGCCGATATCACCATTCTAATCGAGACTTTAGGGAATGTTTCTCTTTCCGAAATGAGAAGTTTTTTGTACTATTGTCCTCATTTAAATGGGAACTTAAAAAAAAAAAAAACTGTTGTGTTTACTCTGATTTTAATGGTATTTTTACTCTGAACTTTTTTTGGTATTTTAATCAGGACTGTTTACGTTGTTAGGAAACAGTTGATTTCCTTCATGTGGGGGATTTTAAAGGTTTGATGTTCTCACTCTAAAGGAATACTATTAGAATCTGGATTTGTAGTGACTGTTGACCCTATTTTGGGACATTTTCTCTGGTAAGAAGCTATACAATAATTTAGATAGCAGGTGTAGCGCTGGACACCATTTGACGGGGATGGGGATTATAAGGGAAATAGTTGACTTTATTTAAGAAAAGAATTGTTGACCTCACTCGAATTGGAATTTTTGAGAATTACCCAAATTAACTTCTTTACAACTCCTGAACGTTTTCCTGATTTATGTTGTGTGATTTTTCGGGAATCTTCCCAGTTTCGCCGACATTTTTCATTATATCTTTTGATATATTAAAGGAGGCCATTTTAAATGTCGGCTAAACTGGGGACAAACCATTTTTTGGTAACTATTTGACCTCTCCCTGTGTTGACCATTAACGTGAATCGATTGAAAAAAACTACATCAACGTGAGCGAAGCTGCGGGTGAAAGTTAGTTATATATCTCTTAGAGCTTTTATTTTTATTCTTTAAACAGAAAAGAAAAAAAGGTATATGGGAAGAAAAGTAATTTGTACCCTCTTCAGTATAGCAATTACTCTTACCATTCAATATTTTGTCAGTACATATAAGTAATGCTTTTTATTACTACACTTCAATAAAAAAATAATTCACATAAAAATAGTTAATTACTGAACTGACTTTGAAATGCATTAATTAAACATTTTAATTAGGATAATGTTTGTGAACTAGTTGATTGAATATCTCAGTTTTGTTTTTAAAAATTATGCAACAAAAAAAGAAAAGCAAATTATTTAAAATGAAATCAAAATATAAAACATTTCAGCAAAATTAATTTTCACACACAATTAAAAATAAAAGCAAGCTCTTTCATGTCCAGCCACTTTGTCTATTTAAGTATTAATGTGTATGATTCAACAATTTTTTTACTACATTTCACACATTTCTCCCTTTTTATATCTGTTGATCTCAGGGATGTCCTTCCCAAGGGTGGAAAAACAAAAAACAATTTCCAGAGCAGTTTTGTAGCAGGTTAAATTGCGATTTGAAGCAGTTTTTAGTTTGGGACAGAAATGGCAAGTTTCTGCCGAGGTGGTTAAAACCACTGGTAGAAACCGGTTAAAACCGGCATGGCAAAAACCCCTTTCTGCCACATTTGTGGCAGAAACTGGCAAAAACTCAAAAAATGACGTAAAAGAAATCTTTGATACCCAAAAGGAATTTAGCATGGGAAAATAATGAAATGTTAGCCAAAGCAAAACTTAATTACAATATCATTAAAAATCAAACATTATGTTTTTTGCACTTTGCAGCTGTCTCTAAGAAAAGGTGGATTGAAAATATAAATGATTTCTTAATTTAATATGAATAGAGGAGAAAAGACAGAATACTCTCGCAACAGAAGAACTAGATGGCAATGCCATCAAGGATCCAGCAAAGATTCATGAAAATTTCATCAATTTTTTAAACTGGTCCACTATGTAGGAACTGGGGTGGTTTTAAAATTTGACTGGAAAAATAAGTTTTGGGAAATAGGGTCAATTTGTTTTGCAAAGCTATGATATTAGGTATAAAATCGAGGATCGGCAAGTAAAATTCTGGCATTTTCTTCTTGAACACATGATAATTTTAATCCCAAGCATTTTAGATGACGTGTATAAGCTAGCAAATGACAACCAGTAACTGCCTGTTTAAATCTGTATGTCACTTCTTTTTCTTAAGTGCCATTAAGATTCTCGTTCTTTAGATTAATACAAATGTTACGAGCATCTGCAGTTAAACAGTTCTCTTTCTGATCAAACTAAATCAAGGGCAATGAGTTTTATTTTTTACAATGATGAAATGGAATTACATTTTTTAGTTTACTTAAACAAATATCATTTTGTAATTGCTTGAATTAATAAAGATGCTTTTTAATTTTTGCCAGATTCTGCCGGTTTTTACCGGTTATAATTGTAAACGTACCCTGATTAACGCATGGGCCTACTGGGCCTAGACTCAGCCGACGAGGTTTAGGACCCCTATCTTTTTCAAAGTTGCATTACATGTAATAGAATTTGCATTTATTAGACTTTAAAAGACAAGTCTGACTAGACTAAGTAAAAAGTAATTAACATTGATTAAATTTTCCAGGACTAAAAATTGACGTTCAACAATAATAATAATGAGTAAAAGAAAAATAAAATAATACAAATAAAGAAAACCTTTCTCATCATAGGGGGTTCAGCTGACCTATTGACCCTCCCCTGAATCCGCCCTTGATTAAGGTAATTGTTATATTGAAAATTAGAGACATACTGAGTAGCACTTTGGCCGAGTAGCCGAGTTACTGAGTACTCGGCTTTTCACTACTCGGCCGAGTTACCAAGTACCAAGTATGTTTTAAGAAGAACGACCGACACACATATGAATTTTGAACTTATTGGAATAGTAGTATAAACCTCCTTGTCCATATAATAGCTTTAAAACGAAATTCCTGCTGAAATTTAGTTATGCATTATATAAACTATTTTGTTTGTTTCAAAAAAATCATTTTTAAAACTAAAATTAAATAAACAAAAGATATGATTAATCAAGTTGGAATTAAAACAAATTACAGTAAAACCCCTCTAATGCGGACACTAACAGGACAATTTTTTTGTCCGCAATAGAGAGGTGTCCGCAGGAGAGGGGCTTAATAATGTTATTTGCATTGGAACTAAGGAATTAAAAATTGTCCACCTTTGAGGGGTGTCCGTTAGGAGGGGTTTCACTGTATACCAATCAATTATAGTTCTAGTGGCCAAACATAAATAATTTTTAAAAGTAGATGAAACAAATGTGCAGGAACACAGCAGACACGTGTTTCTGCCCCCCCCCCCCCGTTACAAGGAACGTCTTTTTCAGTGCATAACATGTCAGCTAAAGAATGTAGACATTCGACAAAAAAGTCCGATTTTTGTCAGATGCCTTTAAATTCACGAGCTCCCATTTTGTGCATTGAAAATGGAATTCCTTGTAACACCAAAACACGTGTCTGCAGTGTTCCTGCACTGTGCTTTTAACGTTGTTTTATTTCTTTTTATTTTTTAAGCAAAGGAATTTTTATATTTTTATAACTAATTTTTGTTTGTAGCAAAAATCCATTTTTAATATAAAAATTCCATATTTTCTATTCTTACCTTTTTTGCATAATTTTTAATAAATAGGTTTTATCAACTTTGGGGACATTAAAATAAAGATTTATTCCATTGAAGAATTACAAACTTCATTATTTTCAAAATTAAAATTTGACTTATAAATTTTAATTTTAAATTTTGCAGAATATAATGCTTGCTCTTTTTTTATAAATTTTAGTATCTGTGTTGGACAATATTCAATTTTTTGCAACTACTCAGTATCGGCCGAGTATCTGATCAGAATTTGGCCGAGTACCAAGTAGTTACCGAGTACTCGGTACGTCTCTATTGAAAATACCATCGTTGAAAAAAATAAATATCAAAAATATCAAAATGTCATGATATTTTTGAAATAAGTATCGGATATATCAGCAAACCCTGGATAGGACAAATGAACAAATAAGGTTCACGCATTTTCATCACGGTAAAATTGTACAATAAAAATGAGAAGATGTTTTGAAACACCGGAAAACAACACTGGGAACTCAGGTAATCATGGACTGCTCTCTTTTATTCCATTAACCAAGAAAAAGAAAGGGGCAAGTGAAAGTATACTAATTCAGCAGTAGAGAGCACAACAATTTTCGAGGGTGATCTTGAATTAATTAGATTCTTGATCTCTGCAGCTATGTTGGAAATTAATTGTAAGGGTGGGTTTTAGACACGGCTGAGGAAAATAAAGCATTGAAGGGAAAATTTTTAAATGTCAGTGAAACTTTGTGTTCCTTCTAATACCCAAACTTTGAGAATTTTCTGAATGCACCAGCATCTGTTCATAATGGTTTTTCAAAAATAGACCTCAGGAGAAAAACAAAAGGAAGGGGTCAGAACCACTCAAAGAGAGAAGTGAGTTATGCTTGCCTGCCATATGGTATTAAGAGTATTTTGCCCTCTGCAATTTCTTCAGCATTTTCAGAAGATACCAATGTCTATGACTTTTCAGTAAGTTAAATGGTGAGACAGTAAAAAGCCATTTTTTCATTCTGAGCCGATTACAATCCCGACCTGAATTTTTATCCACATTTACGGTAGTAAAAGTAGTTACTTCTTATCACATTTTTTATTACTGTTTTAACAATTACATAGAGGAAAAAACTGCAATATCCAAAAATATCTGTAAATCTCTATCCCGAAGCCTTATTATTACTTATTGGAAAGAATCCTTTATTACAGTTCCATTCTCAAAATTTAAACCACATATGCACCACATTTATTGTTTTTTTTCTTCAGAAAATACCAAACTATACTTTTTAAGACCTTGAAAGATTAGTGTTCCATAACCTTGCGAAGTGACATACCATTTTATAACACCTATTCGAAAACTCTTACCCTCACATGGGGCTGAGAAAAAATATTTTTATTTTGAATACCAAAACTTTACTTTTTAGCATTTTTAGTTTTTTTTTTTTTTTTTTTTTTTGGGGGGGGGGGGGGTATTCACACAAAAACTAATGGTCAAAAATATATAAAACAGCTTTTTTTTCTTGTAAAAACCCAGGCACTATAGATCCCATAAATTTTATCAGAATTGTTTGATATGAATTTGTAAAGGTCTAATATTTTTCATCGATTTTACATGAAATGACAAATGTTTCTCAACTACATTTTCCTATTTGATCAATTGTGTCTCAAAAATGAAACATTTTTTATTCCTTAAATGTGTGTTCTTCTAATGATCTGAAAAAAAAAAAAAAAAAAAAACAAACCAAAGATGATCAATTTGCGATACTTCTCTTCGAAATTGAGACAAAAATTGACAGAATTATTTTTTGTCTGGGTTTTAACAAAAGACGTACCGTGTAGCACTTTGGCCAAGTACCGAGTTCTCGGCCTTTCACTCCTCGGCCGAGTACCAATGTTTGAAGAACCAACGACACACACATGATGAATTTTGAACTTATTGGAGTAATAGTATAGACCTCCATGGCCATATAATAAGGTAAAATTTAATTACACACTTTATTTAAGAAATTTCGTGTATGTCAAAAACTTTACAAGAAAGTTATCTTAAAAATTAACAATAAACAATTAAATAAAAGGTTTGATTAATCAAGTTGGAATTAAAACAAATTGTATCAATCTATTATAGTTCTAGTCTGATAAACGTAAATAATTTTTCAAGCAAATAAAACAATGTTAAAAGCCAAATTTGTAGGAACACTGCAGTCATGTCTTTCTGTGTTACAAGGAACGTCTTTATTAAAATATTTCAACAGCATTTTTCCCTCCTAAGTATTTCTTTACCCAAAGTCACAACCTTTTTCTTACTCTTAAAAAAATGACTTAATTTTACTTCTTTTCATTGTAATAATTATGGTGAAATTTGAGTCTGCAAAACCTAGATTTTAAAAATTCACAGTCAAGTTTTCAAGTGATTAGGTTGCAATATGATTGAAAGGGTTTTTTGTTATTGAGTCCATGAATATTCATCTTAAGAATCCCTTAGAATGTTCCTGACCAAAAGTAAGTTGTCCTACACTAATATGTGATACAGAAAAAATACTTAACTTTTACTCTCATTAGATTTTATAAGTGTTTCTTTTGCAACTTACACGTAGTTTACAGTCTTATTTTATGAATATAGCAATTGCAAATGATTGCAGTATATTATAGGCTTGCACTTTTTATCAATTGTAAAATCTGTCTTAAACAACATTTAATTTTTTACAACTACTCGGTATTGGCTGAGTATCTGATCAAAATTTGGACAAGTATAGAGTAGTTACCAAGTACTCAGTATGTCTCTAGTTTTAACCTTGGATAATTCAACAATCATTTGAGCAAGATGTCACTTGCATATACCTTTCAGAGATAACAACAGGCTACAAACGAGGAAAAATTAGATTCAGAAAACTATTCTCCTAGCAGATACAAGCCGGTGATGTATGGTTGGAATTCGCAAAATTGTGATTTTAAGCCTACTTTGGCAGCAAATCGTGCAAAATCTACCATGCATTGAGCTTTTGCTATTTTACTAGGCTCTTCTACCCCAAAAGTTGATCAAGATCACTAAATATCACTACTGTAACCAGGTAGTGAGAAATAAACACACAAACTTGGCGATTTTGTCATTTCAGTCGCAAGTCTTATCTACACGATTTTTAAAAATTTGAAAATAAAGCGGTCTCTGAGGCCCTTGTTATGTTCTACTTTTTCACCTCCCCTCTTAGGGGCTAATGTAGGCACAACTCATCCAGCATTAACTTAAAAGTGCAGACAAGAGAAATTGCTGTCACATTCTGTCCATTATTAATACAATTACATTTGAAAACTCTGCCAAAATAGTTTGGTTCTCTGATCCAAAAAAAGAGAAACAGAAACACATTTGAGGCAGTGAGAAGCAAAGGGATGTGTGGACATTTTCAAGTTTTGAGTAAAATGCATTTCAAGATAACATCCTAGTTCGGCTTACATTGAATTTTTTTTATAAATCATACTATACAGCAGCAACTACCAGGGCTACTAGTACTACCATCTCTTGTCCCAAGACAGAGGAGAGGTTACCCTACCAGTGTACTGGTTGTCTCCAAATTTTTAATTTTGCCACTTACATCCCTTTCCTTCTCACAGCCTCATTTGTAGAGCAAATATATAATGGTGATGTTCAAGATGTGTTAGAAGAAGAAAAAAATATCAGAAAATGTGTAAACTTGGCTAAACCAGCCAGATATAGTGCCTCAGCCAGAAATACTTTCTGATTGTTGTAAACACGGATGAATTGTACGCTTGTTCATTTCAGATGGATATAATTCAGACGCAATTTCGAAAACAAACAAGAATTGCGTTAGGTAAAGACTTTTATCTCATGAAAGTGGTGAATTTATAGGAATTACGTTTTGCACCACTAATATGAATAAATCTTTAAGTAAATATGTCAATAATGGAGTAAAAGAGACGCAATGAGAAAGCAAACTAATTAACAACTCACCTTAAAATTCTCTTTGTTTAATTCATTGCAAAATTAACCACCAACAATGGACATGTAGTTAAGCATAACAAGATTCTAAAATGATTGCCAAGTGAAAATTTCGAAATATAGCCAAACAGCTTCGTGAAATTCGCCAAAAGTAGATTTCTAATACATTCGGATAAATCTGCAACGGTCTACTTCTGACGTCACAAGAATGGGTGGAGCTACGTAACATTCTGACGTCACATCGTTTCTTTTGCTAGTGATTTTCGCGTTTGATAATTTTTTCTTTTCGCTTTTCGATCTTGTTTTTTTATTTATTTATTTCTCTTTTTTATCTTTATTTCCTTTTCGTTATTGTTATTAAAAGAAAGGGAGTTTATTTTTTAAGTCAATAACGGTACTACTTCATATTTGAATAAAATATTATTTGTTTTTAACATAGAAATTTGGCGTTATAAAAGATATGATTATTTTATTCGAAAAATGGGAGGGGAGGAAGTATCAAGATCAGTTTTTCAAGTTAGTTACCAAAATATGTTTTATTTTAGCTATTTATGGGAAACATTTGTGGGGGAAAAATAGGTTTTAGTTTCTGTAAAATAAAACAGTATACGAATTTTTTTGTTAAGAAATAATTTAATTCCTTTGAACCGAGAAATAACAGGAAATATCTAACGTTTATTAGCACAAATAAATAGATGGTTGAATACACGTGTTTCAGGGTTTCCAGGAACACCTTTTTCAATTCAAAGTTGTGAACTTTTGGTGTAAAGACATCCGGTAAAAATATGTTTATTTGTACTAAAAAACATTGGTTATTTCTTATTAATATTGTTATTAAAGTTTAAAATAGGGAGTGGCGATTGTCAAAACAAATTTATCAAGTTACTCAACGATTATATTTTTTATTTTTGCTATTAAATAAAATTAAATAATAGCTAAATGGGATAATTTAATAGCTAAGTTTATGGGGAACAATAGGTTTTAAGAGTCCGTGAAATAAAACGGCTGACAAAAAAACAATGAAAATGGAAGAACAGGATGGGGCAATATTGTTATAGAAAATCCAAATTATTTCTAATGAGGAATAAGAGGAAGCAGAGGTATGGATTAAAACGAAAAATATACATTACTGAAGTTTAGTGCATTTGTGCTCAGGCATCCTAACTCCTTCAAATGACTGCTTTTGACAAACTTTCGGTTTTTTTGTATTATTTTATGGAATAAACTATGATGACTTGAATAAGAGTCCCCTGCTCGTTTCGCTACACCGCAGACCCGGGTTCTATGCCAAGGTTGGGCACGGTCAACTCGGCCTTTCATTTCTTCAGTTGGTTAATAAAACGAGTACCAAGCGTGCTTGGAATCTAAACACTAAGGGCTCCGCGTTCAGCTGACCGGAACATCTGATTTTAGCACCCCAGTGCTAAATGTTAGTCCATAAGTTTTGTTGATTTTTATTTCAAGAATATAAAGCTAGCAATACGTTTTTTAAATGAATAAACTTGTAAAATAGTATACGATCGAATTAAAAAAAAAAAAAAATAGCGAGAATAAAACAACGTATATCCGCTTATTTCAGATCGGCTGAAAGAAAACGTAGCTCCACCCATTCCAATGACATCAGAAGCAACGTAACTGTGACGTCAGTGGTAGACCGTTGCAGATTTATCCGAACGTGTTTTATTCTCGCTATTTTTTTTTAACTCATTCTTTTTCTTCCTTTTCTTATACTTTTGTATTTTTAATGATGTGACAGATATTATTTCCACAAGAAATAAGAAATGTGCACATGGGTGCCGGCAACGAGGGGGGTGCAAGGAGGATTTCTTATACCTCACGACTTTTGAAAAAAAAAAAAAAAAATCAATTTTCAAAAGACATTATTTTTATATTAACTTTTTTACTAGTTATTTTACGAAATTTAAACATAAATCACTAGGTTTTTCTGTTATATTTAGGTGTTTATATTATTTTTAGGGGCATTCTTCATCCTTGACTTATAAAAACTAAATTGGATTAAAAACATTGAAAAATTACAAAATATCTTAAAGAACTGCAAAATACATCACGATTAGTATTATTAAATCGCTTATGTTTACCTGAATTGGCAAGTAGGTGCCCCCCTCCCCCCCGTCGACTTTAAAAAATAAAATTGCAATAATTTAAAAACAAAAACTTTTTAATTCTTTTAAAATAATTTTAAGCATGTTTTTAATGATTATTAATACTAAATAAGAAAGAAAGTAAAAATAACTGCCTTTTAAGCAAAGGGCAAATACAAAACTGCAGAAATACTGTAATCAGAAAAATATAACTTTTCAACAGAGTAATTAAATATAAATACGTCTTAGAAGTCACTTTAAGATAAATTAAATGAATAAATAATTATTCATATATTTTTTTTAAAAATTGGAAAATCAATTAATAAATAAATAAATAAAAATTAATTTTAATTTTGAATATGTCTTTCGCAATCACGAGTTTGTGTGTGTGTATTTAGGCGTGTGCGTGTAAGTCTATCTGCAGGCATGTAGTTGTGTGCAGGCGTGTATATGTAGGTGTGTGAGTGTGTATGCAGGCGTGTGTGAGTGTGTGCAGGCGTGTGCGCGCGTGTGTGTAGGATATGGATGCAACCTGGAGACGATACCCGCTGGAGTAGCAGTATGGGGAGGGAGTGGTTAAGTGGAGTCCCTCCAAAAATCCACCGGTGGTGGCAAAAATAAAATCAAAGGACGGACGGACGCTCAAAACGGTCAAGTGAGAACAATAAGCAATTCGCAATTGCTGAATTAAAAAAAAAAAAAAATGTAAAATAAAAAAGTTTATATAAATATGTTTTCGCAATCGCGGTTGTTTATTGTTTTTGCTTGACAATAGTTGATTTCCTTTGATTTCATTTTTCTATGTTTATGATGCAAACTTCTCTGGTGCACGATCCTCCATAAGCGTGTCCATCTTCTTCATTGGTGGCGCCCATGTCCTCTGGTCCTCGGGCCTCCGCGAGCATGTCCCTCCTTCTTAGGTTGTGGCACGTTCATGTCCTCTGGCTCACGGGCCTCCGCTAGCATGTTCCTTCCCTTGGATGGTAGCGTCCATGCACCTCGAAATCGAATTATTTATTAATGACCTTTTCGACTTCACACATCCTTTTTAAGTGAAAACAGTATCCAGCCCGCAACATCCAACACATATAACATCCAGTATCTCACCCCAGGCATTTATTTGAATTTTGACGTCAAGAATCAAATTACAGCGTTGCAGTAAAATCCATTAGTATAGGAAAAAGAAGCCCATTGAGTAGGGTGCCCAGGTAAATGATACCGCGACCTCTGCATGTTCTTAACATGTGGCCGTATTCGCCTGATCGGTAGGGCGTTGGATTCGCAACTGCAGGGTCGCGGATTCGATGCAGCTGGTCGGAGATCCTCCGTGTACGCTAATGGTGACAGGTTCACGTCACGTTTAATCAGTCGTGATCACGAAGACCTCCAAGGTTCCATTCCAAATCGATACCTCCGAGGTTGCTGGATTAGGGATTGCCCGGCTCCTGGTATGGATCAAGAAATTTAACTGTTTTCAGGGTCCCATCTGACCAATGAAACCATGTGTAAGCAGTAGGTACGGGGACATGGGCGCCCATATGCATAATTTTAAGGGTGGGGGTTCAGATATTTTCTTCATGGTTTAGCAAGATATTTTTCCCATAGAAACCGATTTCAGTGCAGATTAGACTTATTGAAGTGTGACATTTTTAATAAATTATTCATTGATGGCTAGAGAAGAAATGTTTTTACATTTTTGCAAAGAAAAAAGTACTAAAAGCAAGAAGGTTCCCATAACTAAGGGGGGGGGGAGCTTGAGCCCCTGCTTGTCCCCCTATATGGGCGCCCTTGACGGGGAACACTGGAGTTTAGGCTAGTGCTATTTAACATGTTGACTACGAAGGTACTGCTATTTCTGCTACTTTCATCTGCTATTAACCTATTACCATGTATTTGCTAGAGAAAAAAAGTTACACTTCCATTTCATTTCATTACCCCTCCCCCGAAATTTTAAACTTTTTTAATTCGATCCTATACTATTTTACAAGTTTATTCATCTAAAAAACGTATTGCTAGCTTTATATTCTTGAAATAAAAATCAACAAAACTTATGGACTAACATTTAGCACTGGGGTGCTAAAATCAGATGTTCCGGTCAGCTGAACGCGGAGCCCTTAGTGTTTAGATTCCAAGCACGCTTGGTACTCGTTTTATCAACCAACTGAAGAAATGAAAGGCCGAGTTGACCGTGCCCAACCTTGGCATAGAACCCGGGTCTGCGGTGTAGCGAAACGAGCAGGGGACTCTTATTCAAGTCATCATAGTTTATTCCATAAAATAATACAAAAAAAACCGAAAATTTGTCAAAAGCAGTCATTTGAAGGAGTTAGGATGCCTGAGCACAAATGCACTAAACTTCAGTAATGTATATTTTTCGTTTTTATCCATACCTCTGTTTCCTCTTATTCCTCATTAGAAATAATTTGGATTTTGTATAACAATATTGCCCCCCCCCCCCATCCTGTTCTTCCATTTTCATTGTTTTTTTGTCAGCCGTTTTATTTCACGGACTCTTAAAACCTATTGTTCCCCATAAACTTAGCTATTAAATTATCCCATTTAGCTATTAAATTTTATTTAATAGCAAAAATAAAAAATATAATTGTTGAGTAACTTGATAAATTTGTTTTGACAATCGCCACTCCCTATTTTAAACTTTAATAACAATATTAATAAGAAATAACCAATGTTTTTTAGTACAAATAAACATATTTTTACCGGATGTCTTTACACCAAAAGTTCACAACTTTGAATTGAAAAAGGGGTTCCTGGAAACCCTGAAACACGTGTATTCAACCATCTATTTATTTGTGCTAATAAACGTTAGATATTTCCTGTTATTTCTCGGTTCAAAGGAATTAAATTATTTCTTAACAAAAAAAATCGTATACTGTTTTATTTTACAGAAACTTAAAACCTATTTTTCCCCCACAAATGTTTCCCATAAATAGCTAAAATAAAACATATTTTGGTAACTAACTTGAAAAACTGATCTTGATACTTCCTCCCCCTCCCATTTTTCGAATAAAATAATCATATCTTTTATAACGCCAAATTTCTATGTTAAAAACAAATAATATTTTATTCAAATATGAAGTAGTACAGTTATTGACTTAAAAAATAAACTCCCTTTCTTTTAATAACAATAACGAAAAGGAAATAAAGATAAAAACGAGAAATAAATAAATAAAAAAAACAAGATCGAAAAGCGAAAAGAAAAAATTATCAAACGCGAAAATCACTAGCAAAAGAAACGATGTGACGTCAGAATGTTACGTAGCTCCACCCATTCTTGTGACGTCAGAAGCAGACCGTTGCAGATTTATCCGAACGTGAATAAAACGTATTTCAGACCGGCTGAAGAAAACGTAGCTCCACCCATTCCAATGACATCAGAAGGCAACGTAACTGTGACGTCAGTGGTAGACCGTTGCAGATTTATCCGAACGTGTGCTCAGGAAGGCTCAGGAGGCTCCATTGAGGGAGGCTCTTTTTTTAGCGTCGTAAGCACGTGCTAACGACGCTAAAAAAAGAACATCATCTTCATAAACTAAAATTCCGATTCGTTTATAGCAACTGGTAGGAGCAAGGCGGCGAGGCTTCTACGAGACTTCGTAACCGCACATACCACGCCCCCATTACAGTTGAGAGTTGTACCGCCATTTACCGGTTATTCCGGTAAATTCCTGGTCGACTTTTTTTGAATGAATTTTGATTTAAACATTTGTATGTTTCAAACTAGAAAATTATACAATGAACTTGTTTTAATACAACAGCTTGTAAAAAATATTAGTGTATTTTATCAACAGAATAACATACCTTTAAAATTAAAAAATAATATAATTTCAATATTAAAAAAAATAATTTGTCTATTAAGTTGTCATAGAATGCAAAACAATTTGAAATAAAAATGTTTAAGCATTTGCAAAAAGATGCACTTAAAAATATGTAAACAAACGCTGATTGAACTGTCGATTTCATTGATCTACTTATGGATTTGAATACGAAATGATGCAAGATTTGAGCATTTTAATGATCACCGAAGATTTAAGTCACCAGAATCCTGAATGAAACGTCAATGTAGTAATAAAAATAAAAATTACTGCAGATACAACAGTAAAAAAAAAGAAGAAAAGAAAAGAAACATCCAGCAAAGACGCTTGTGAGCTAATATAGCGATTCAATGCACCAGATAGGAATACCAAAATTATGATCTTGCTTTGTATAATTTAAAGACTGGTAACATTTAAAGACTAATTTTACAATATAACAAACGAATGCATCAGAAAATGTTCTAAGCTTTATAGATATCTACTTTTTGAAATTGTTCAGAGCGTGAATTTTATAAGATGATAGATAAAGATTGAGTGGACAAAAAATGTTTTTTTTTTTCGAATTAATACTTATATAAATAAAAAAAAAAGATTGTTAATTACTGTCAGAGGTAGATATGCATAGATCGTATAGATAGATAGATAGATAGATAGACAGATATAGAGGTCTATTCTATATAATAGATGGATAGCAAAAAGGAGACATGACCGTCATTTAAGGAACTTCAACGGGGTGTCAATGCCCCCCCCCCCCCCACACACCATGAATTTGAAAAAACAATGCTTTCACATAAATGTGGAAGTGCTTTTTGTTATTTTTCAACAAAATTTGCTTGAAGAGTACTCCGTTTGTGTCTCCCCGCCCCCTCTTTTAAAAATATTCCAAACGCCGGAACTGGAGATAGATCTAGAAAATATTTTATTCAAACTACTAATGATATAGATAGATATAGATTGATTGATACCGCCACATAATTTATTTAGGCAGCCGCCGAAGGCGGCAACATTGGCGTAAAGAGGCGAATGATAATCTTTACTAATAATAAAGCTGAAAGTCTCTCTGTCTGGAGGATGTCTGGATGTCTGTAGGATGTCTGTGACGCGCATAGCGCCTAGACCGTTCGGCCGATTTTCAAGAAATTTGGCACAAAGTTAGTTTATAGCATGGGGGTGTGCACCTCGAAGCGATTTTTCGAAAATTCTTTGTGGTTCTTTTTCTATTCCAATTTTAAGAAAAAAAATATCATAAGATTGACGAGTAAATTACGAAATTATCATAACGTGGAACCGTAACATGGGCAGAAGCCAATTAGCGAGATACGAAATAATCATAACGTGGAACCGTAAGATGGGTACAAGCCAACTGGCAAGAAAATTCATCATACATTATTCGTAAATATACAGGCGAACCAAAAGACCTTTTGATTTTTCTATTACGGGCAAAGCCGTGCGGGTATCACTAGTTACTAATAATAAAGCTGAAAGTCTCTCTGTCCGGAGGATGTCTGGATGTCTGCAGGATGTCTGTGACGCGCATAGCGTCTAAACCGTTCTGCCGATTTTCATGAAATTTGGCACAAAGTTAGTATGTAGGATGGGGGTGTGCACCTCGAAGCGATTTTTCGAAAATTAGATGTGGTTCTTTTTCTATTCCAATTTTAAGAAAAAAAATATCATAAGATGGACGAGTAAATTACGAAATTATCATAACGTGGAACCGTAACATGGGCACAAGCCAATTGGCGAGATACGAAATTATCATAACGTGGAACCGTAAGATGGGTACAAGCCAACTGGCGAGAAAAATCACCATACATTATTTGTAAATATACAGGCGAACCAAAAGACCTTTTGATTTTTCTATTACGGACAAAGCCGTGCGGGTATCACTAGTATTTGTATAAAGAGAAAAACAATGATTAATACTGTCGCTAAATTGTCTAAGCAGCCGCCGAAGGCGGCAACCCTGGCGCAAAAAGGCGAATGGCGTAAAAAAAATGGACCAGCTGGTCGCCGCAGGCGGCTAGTACATATAATAAAATAAGATGTGTGTGTGTGTGTTTGTGTGCCGCGCATCCCGGGAAAACGGTAATGCCTAGAAAGATGAAATTTGGTATTCAGGTGCAGTTTTTGCTGAAGCTGTGTACCTTGGGCTTCGATTTTTGATATTTAAATTAGAAAAAAAAGTTATTTAATGCTTTACGTGATTTTTAGCACTTTTAACCTCACAGACCCCGAACCAATCACGCCAGACAAATATTTTTTGTACTATAGTGTCGGAAATTTAATTTTAAATATGATGATCAAAAAGATTTTGAAAATAGACCAATTTTTGTATTTTTTATGAATTTTTGAAATAACCTTTATTTTACATCTTTATCTGGGTTTAATTTTTTTTCTAAACGCATCCCGGGAAAAATATAATAGCCTCTTTTCTACAATTTTACTATACAGTAGACAGAACATTCCGATCTCTACACAATTTTTTAAAGACAGAACGAAGATATGAGCTATCGCTTCACCGAAGATCTCTTCAGATATGACGTAACGCACCCTTGTGATCAAACTGAACACTGAAGTAATTAGTTACTCAGTAAATTATATACCGCCAAGTGTAAATTATATACCGCCCAATTATATACCGCGCCAGCACAGTCATTTCCAGCTGAGGTCTGCAGTTTCGTGCTTATAAACATTTATCAGCCCGGCATAGGCAAGTGACTGAGTTGGAGATGGAAAACTTCATAAGGAAGTCAAGAGTGCCAAAAAAACTGGTAGCTAATATAGAATTAGCGCTGACCAGACGAGTGGCTTTTGTTGGATGTCTTTTCATCCATAAGCTCATTACTTTTTGCTTTGAAAAAGGCGTTCCCTGTAACGCCGAAACACGTGTCTGCTGTGATTGGCAAATTTGTGCTTTTTTTTAACGTTGTTATTCTTACTTGACCGAAGAGTTTTCCATCTCCAGCTCAGTCACTTTCCTATGCCGGGCTGATGAGTGCTAATAAGCACGAAACTGCAGTCCTCGGCTGGAAATGACTGAGCTTGTGTATTTCATGAAGTAACTTGCTTTTTTCTTTTCTTCCTTTCGAAGAATTCATTCGCTTTTTTTTCTTTCCAGGTATTTTCATTTGTTTCTTCCCCCCCCCCCCGTCCCCCGTCCTTTTTTTTTTTGGAATTTCAATAAAATCGATGATTTTTATACTTTTGCAAACTGCGGGTACCACAGATATACCATTTTGTGTGCTATTTTAATAATAAGTAAGAGCGCTTTTTTGAATGATTTTCTTTTTGCTAGGGAATGAGATTCGAGGTTAGATCAAAATAAATAGAGTTGGATGAGAAAATTTAGAGATACATCGAATAGGTAGATAATAGACATTGAGTGTACAAAAAAAATTTTTTTTCTTCGAATTAATACTTTTTTCTTTGAAAAAAAGATTGTTTTTTTTCCACTAGAGAGGTAAATTTGCATGGATCTGGAGAAAGATAAATCTACAGGTCGATGGACACTGAGAGATACACAGGCAAGTTATTTAAAGAACAACAATGGGGTGGGGGTGGGGGTTCAAAGCCACCCCCCCTCCCCCGCTGCTACGATTTGAAAACATAATGCTTTCACATAAAAATGGACGCGATTTTTGTTATTTTCCGACTTCTTGGAGTAAAATGGTGAATGACAAGTAAGCCAAACAGCCGCCGTAGGCGGCTGCTTGCATAGAAAGGCGAACAGCGTAAAAAGGCGAACCAGCTGGTCGCCGCAGGCGGCTAGTACAGAATAATCCATTAGATTCAAATTTGGGGAATACGGTGGCCAGTCTTGAGCTACAATGAAGTGCAGAAAATGTGTCTTGTACCAATCTTGAGTGCTTTAAGCTCTGTGTGCAAGTGCGGAATCCAGTTGGAAGGTCTATCTTTTGTTCCCAAAGAACTTGTGTGACCAAGGTAAGACACCATCTTCCAAAATGAATATGCGATATGTTTCTTGATTAATCTTTATCCATTGTTCAACAAAAACAAGTGCTGTTCTCCCAGTAGCACATATCCCACCCCAAACCATTAGATTGGGGTCGTTGACGCCGTTCAACAATGCAAGTAGGTCCTGGAGACAAGGCTGTGTGCAGAACCTCACAGAACTTTGGCATCCCTAAAGAAATCCTTATGCAAGGAAGGGGATAAAATATCAGTAAGTGAGTAGCGGCCCTTAGCCGAAAATTTTGTGACACGTTTAAAGTTCTGTATTAAGGTTAAAGGTAGCCACGTTGAATTTCGTTTATGTATTAAACGAAATAATGTATTCATATTTATTTTGAAGTTTGGTCGTAATATTTTAAACAGCAATATGGAGTTATAAAATGTATAGTGTGTCGAAGTTATTTCTTGTCACCCTGTATAAATACGCCAGATCTTTGGTTTTGTTTTGATTAAACATACAGCTTCTGCATAAAACATACAATAAAATATACTGGTACTAATTTAACAAACAAACATGGCTTGCTTTTGGAGCGTCAATTTGACCCAGTGTAACAAATTATGAATAATGAAGTATTTGCGAGAATCGTTATTACGTAGTTTTTATACCAAAGCAATGTTTTCTTTTGCTGTGATGGTGGATGTCTGCAAATTTGAGAAGGTGTTTTGCTTATTACCTGAATTATCCAGATGTTTGTTTGTCCGGATTGCATTTGATCCAAATTTGTCCGGATAAGCAAGTTTGTACTGTATCGTCATGTTAGGTAACATCGTAAAATTACGTTTTTTTTTCCCTTTAGCAAAATTTTGAAAAAGAAATGAGATTTTTTATTTATTTAAAATAATGTGTCCGAAAATATTCAGGTGGAACCAAAAAGGCACAAGCAGTTTAGTAATCAAAGTTGGACACTATTTTGAAATTTTGCTAGAAATCAGTAGTAAATGGTGTAACTGCTGATCTCCCCATGATCCTGTTTTGAAAGTGTTTGGATACATTCATTAAAATATAGAAAAAAAAATTAATTTGAATTTTGACATCTTGAATACAAATTATGTTTTTCGCAATCACGAGTGTGTGTGTTTGTGTGTAGGGGGTATGTGTATGTGTGTGTAGGCATGTGTGTTTGTGTGCTGGCATAAGTGTGTGGGTAGTTGTGTATATGAATGTGTGTGTGGGGGGGGGGGGTATGTGTATGTGTGTGTAGGCATATGTGTTTGTGTCTGTGTGCAGGCATGAATGTGTTGGTAGTTGTGTGTATGTGTTTGTGTATGTATGTGTAGGTGTATGTGTGTGTATGTGTTTGTGTGTGTGTGTGCGTGCGTGTGTGTAGTTGTGTATGTATGCGCTTGTGTGTAGGACATGGATGCAACCTGGAGACGGCTTTCGCTATCGGAGCAGCATCGTGAGGACTCGGTCGACGGTGATCGTGCGGAGGGTGGCGGTGGGAAAATAAAATCAAAGGACATCAAAACAGTCAAGTGAGAACAATAAGCAATCGTGATTGCTCAAAAAAAAAAAAAAAAAAAATCATACTTTTTTTCAAAGTTTTCCAAAGACGTTGAATTAAAAATAGGGTGTTCTGAGTCCAGTAGCACAAATTGCAGATTACTGCAGACACGTGTTTCGGAGTTACAAGGTACGATGAGCTTATTGATGAAAAGCTATCTGACGAAAGGCTTTTGTCGGATGTCTTTTCATCCATAAGCACATTTCTTTTGCATCTGCAATTTGTGCTATTTGGCGTTGTTTATTTTACTCTCTTAATTACTCGGCTATTATATGCCCTAGGAAAAAAAAAAGAAAAGTGTCATCCGACGTGGATTAATTTTTTCTTTAAAACTACGTAAGTTAATTTTTTTTTATAAGGGACCATATACAAAACAAATAGGGCACAAACTTTGAATTTTAAATTAAACAAGCTCCTGAAACTAAAAGCAGCTAGTGGGCAATATTAATTCGTATTCCGACAAGTAGAACAAAAGATATTAGCGAAAAACCATTCAGGAACCAGCACCGCATAGAAAATGGTAGCTTACCAATGATACAAACAAGTGTACTAAATATTAATTTAGTTTTTCAAAGGAAATACCTGAAACTACTCTCTACAACACATTCACTAAAAAAAATTGACTTTTTCCAGGTTTTTAAAAAAATATTAATTTCAACTCAATTTGGCCGAACAGAAGGGGGAGGGGGGAAAGCCTTCTATATTCTTGCAATTCGCTGAAAACTTAGCTTTAAATATAGTTTCCTGTACGCATTAGCGCAGTCAAAATATGCCTTCTGGAAGGGGTTTTAAAAATCCATAATTTTTTTAAAACTGCTATACTAGGATCAGCAGCAATGTTAGAACCAAAGCCTTTGGAGGAGGTTCTTACCCCCGAATCGTGCCACTGCCTCTTGTGACCTTTTATCTGTGACTTCTTGTAACCTTTTTGCATAAGGAATATAGGGCTCTTTACTGTTGTCTCTGGGTCGCTTGAAAAAACAGGAGCAGATGCACCGAGTTTATCTGCTTTAGGAATTGATGGGAGCTGGGTTTACCTCTTTTATAATTTTTACATATTTTATATACGACTAGTGGTACCCGCACGGCTTTGTCCGTAGTAGAAAGTTAAAAGGTCATTTGATTCGCCTGTATATTTACAAATAATGGATATGCTATTCAGTAAGTTACCGCCCATTAGCCAGGGCTATGGCAGAAATACATGAAATACACCGCCAGTTCCAGTCGCGGACTGTCCTCGGCTGGAATGACTGAGCCGGCGGTGTATTTAATGGATGATGAGTTTCTCGCCAATTTGCTATGTTCATTTGCTCGCCCATGTTACGGTTTCGCATTATGATAATTTGGTAATTTACTGGTCCATGTTGTGATAATTTGCTCGGTAAAATGTTCTTAAAATGGGAATAGAAAAAGAACAAAATCGAATTTTCGAAAATCGCTTCGAGTTGCTCACCCCTACCACGAACTAATTCTGTGCCAAGGTTCATGAAAATCGACCGAACGGTCTAGACGCTATGCGCGTAACAGACATCCAGACAGAGAGACAGAGATCCAGACACACAGACTTTCAGCTTTGTTATTAGTAAAGAAAAGATTAAAGTCGGAAGCGTTATTGGAAATTTTAAGTATGATTTTTTCCCCTACCAAAACACGTCCCCCCCTCCCCGGGTCAGGAACGTGTCTTCAGTGGCGTGCACGGGGGGCTTGGGGGGGGGGGAGGGGAGAAGGAACACCAGGTGGCCCCGGCCCGAGCCTGAAGGAGGCCCGAGATTGTTTAGATGTAGGGATATAGGGTAAACATTACGGAGGAAGACCTGTTAAAGTAATTTGTGACGGGCCCCAAAATTTATGTGACATAAAGTAACTCTTGTGCAAAAGTGAAATATTATAAGTGATTACATCTGTTGACCAATTGTCCTCTTTTATCACATGGAAACCAACATCCACTGTTTGGGTTTGAAAACATTATACGGACCCTAAAACGGATGATAAATTGATTTTTTTGCATATCGCAAAAACTACTGAGTATTTTTAGCTCAAATTTTAGATATCTGTATAAAATCTCTTCTGGGTTGTTTTTCCATCAAAATATAGAAGGGTTTTATTTTTTTCCAAATATTAATTTCATACTTCATAAAAAATTAATTTTTTTTATCTCTTTATATTGTAAGTGACGATTTTATTGTTTGGTTGATTCATACTTTGATATACATCTTTAAAAAAACCTTATTTCTCGTACTCAAGGTGGTTTAGATATTATACGCAAAAGTCTCATAAATATTTTCAACACTACGAGATCGTTTTTTCTCAGTCACATTGAGAAGCAATGGCTGGAGCAAATGAAAAAATTTTGTATACAACGCTACATGATGATGCTGATCATCATTTAAGTTTGTGATCAAAGAGGGGGTTTTCGTAGAAACTTTTAAGTTGATACTTATTTTAATATGAAGACAATTAACAACAATTAAAAAAAGTAAGAGTTTTGAAAAAAAAAAAAAAAGAAAAGAAAAACCTTACACGTTTCTCTAGTGTTAACAGTCTTCAAATACGAATGAGTGTTTTATTTTTCGTTTTTCTTTTTCTATGACTGTACAATCTGATAAGTCAGTTAGACTTGACGACATGCAAGCAGAATCTCAAGTAGCCTCAGGTATTTTTCTTTTGCATTAATTGAACTCTCTTAAACAATATGTTGTACTGACAAGTCTTTAGCTAATTTGTACAAATAAAGGTCTACCCGCTTTGCCTAAGCACATGAGTTCATTTCATACAACAGCTAACCTTAAATCCAAGCCGCAAAATGCAAAGTCACTTCATAAATGAAATAATATTAAATGTCACAAAATTAAAAACTTAAAACCAACAATGTCATACTCATACCATGAACCATTTCAAAGTACAGAAAGTCAAAATTTTAATGAAACTAGCAACAATTTTTTTTTTTTTTTTTTTTGTTAACGTCTTACTTTAAAAACGCATACCGACTGGTTGTAATTAGTCGATGCTTGAAAGAATAGTAATGGAAACTGAAGGATCCCTTCTGCAACACAACTAACGAAATAGTGCTTATAGCTTGATTATTCCTAACCCCCAAAACAGAATCTTTTTTTTAGCAGTCTATGACGATAAAAAATAGAAAATAGTCACTTAGAGAAACCGACATTAAAGCCTCAACTCCCCCCCCCCCTATTTAAGACATAGTTTATCTGCAGATATTCTCAAGAATTTTGGGGCTGATTCAGATACCGAGTTCGTATTGATTTATTTTCTGAGCCTCTCCATTCGACAACAGAGAGGCAAATTTTAATTTTGAAATGAATAAATAATAAAAACGTGGATGAAAAAGAGAAAGACAATTTATTAAACAAAACGCTCTTTTTTAAACTGGTAGTAAAGCACAATGCAATGAAAAATAATCAGAAGAAGGTTTATGGAATATTGGAATTTGTCCCGATTGGTTATTAAATTCAAATTATTCGGGGAATTTTTGTTTGTGGAGCCAAACAACAAGTAAATAAATAAATAAATGTAAAAAACAAAAAAGAAAAAAAAAAAACACTCTAATATACAAATTAATCTTAGGAAAAGTAAAAAAGAAATACAGTATAGTCCAGGATCTGAAGGGGGTTGAGCATGCATGGAAAGCCTGATTCATTATTAAGTATGATATTGTTAAAGGCACGATAGTGATTATGAAAACACATGTCGTCGTCCTACCCCCCTGGGTGGTCGACATGCCCGAGGGATAGAGGGATGCAGGGGGGGGGGGGCATCGTTGATTAAAACACTCAAAACTCGCGAACCGTTTGACAAAAAACACTGAAAAAGGTGGGAGCAGACTAGAGATGTAAAATTTCCGGAAATTTTGAAGTGGTGGAAAAAAAACCGTTTTTGTACCGGTTTTTTCGGGAAAAATTGGGAAAAAATGGACAAATTGTTTTTTTTTTTTTATGAATAAAAATAGGGTTTCTTAATAGCTGTGTGTTTCTTGAAACATATAAAGAGTTAGGCATTAAAAAATATGTGGAATCTACACATCTTTTTCTGCTTGACAGAAAAACGCATAAATTTTAAGTTTAACTAGTTTTTTTTTTTTTTTTCATAATAACTGAGAGCTTTTTTGGTCAAATACTAGGAATAAGTCAAGTCGTCGTTCAACCAATAATATTTGGTATGGTTTGTGTAATCATAACAATGACATTTTTAGATTGCCTTGAAACTTGAAATAATAATTGTACGAGTAATTTTTGACTTTCAAGCATGAATAACATTATTCGAAAGAAAAATAAGTATGATTTCCCTTCCTTACAATGTAACTTAACTGTCTGAAAATGAAAGCTATTGAGTTTTGATTTTTTCCAATCCAGTCTTAAGTCCAAAATAAAACTAAATTGGTTTTTCCTTTTCTTTCCAACAGAAACCGCAAACCAAAACTACGTAATGGTTTCTAAAGGTGAACCAAAGCTTAAACTGGAGTTTCAGTTTTGCTATGCACAGTAGTAAAAATAGTCATACCAGCATTTTTGAAGAAAACTGAGTTATTGTAACCAAGTTTATCTCTGTTTCGTATTTTACTTTATAAATAAAATGTTTTAGGGTCATTTGAGCAGGAAGTATTTTTTTTTTTTTAATTCGGAAAATAAAAAGAAAAAAAAATTACAACTGAATCAAATATATGGAAGAGCCAAACTTTAAAACACAATATCTCAGCTTGAGCTCAACTGCAGATTCCACTTTTGTGCTTAGCACGGCAGTACACAGGCAGAGACAAAAAAAAAATAAATAAATAAATAAATAAATAAAATAAAATAAAATAAAATTAATTAATTAATAAATAATAAATAAAATAAATAAATAAATAAAAACCGGACGAGATTGCATCACCGAATGGAAGTAATTTCGTCTTATTTATTTTTGCGTCTTATTTTTGTCTTTTACTTTATTAGAAAATAATTTACAAGATATCTCCCAGTTTATTTATTGTTTCTCGTTTTATTTTTTTTTTACAATTTTAAGCAAAAGACCTGCTATTTTAAACTGGTTTAACCAAGTAGAACGACAGTTCTTTTGCTTGTTGTGCCTAGGCAAACAGTATTTGATGGGGTATGCCGCTTCAAGTGGTTTGGAAATTATAGTCGATGCCCGGAAAGTGTACAAAAACGAACAGTGAACGTTTCAGTTAATCGGCTGGTCATCCAAAAGTGATTTCAATGAAATCCTTGGGTTTCCACGAGAGAAGTCGTTCGTAAGATGGTAATTTGTGACCGATAAGTGCGATTAAGGGCAAAAACAGCTGAAGCAGAAGTTTTACGAGTTCCAAAATTTGTGGCATTCGTATGACTCCAAAGATGCCAGAAACGTTTGAGATGAACCGCAAGTCCATGCAGGAAGAGATACCTTTCAGATTTACTATTCGACCTGCTCATAACCCTCAGAAAAATAGGATTTGGTCTGTAGACACTCCAAGCACCTTAGAAAATGTTATCGCCAAAATCCGAAGTCAGGATTTGTCTGTGATGGAATCCGCAGAAGCGACAAAAATTCTCTGTTTTTTGTGGATGCATAAAATGAGTTAAAAAGTGTACCAGAAGCTGTTGTATTTCTGTGGGTCTAAGAGCACTTCAGCACAGCAATGTAGATAAGACATTTTGACTTCACACCAGTTTATACGGCACAGAAGACGAGTGGTTCAAGGCGCAGTATTTTTGACATGATATCATCTTTAGAGTACTCTTTAGAATCTTAGTCATCTCTACCCTAAACTACACGTAAGTTTGAACTCTCTAAACCAATTGCTTTTATAGGGAATAGGATTGATTAAATGACTTGCGGCCATTGAATGGAAATTTCAATAAGCAGTTGCACCTCTGTATTATTTCAAAAGGCGGCTAGTTTGAAACCAATTAATTTATTGATTGCTAAAGGTCTTCTCATATTATTACTTTTTGTATTTTGTTAATTTATTTAATTTTAATAAAGTTACATGGAAAATTGCTTGCCCGTTTTTTTTTTTTTTTTTTTTGCCGCACCCTGTACGCACCCTGTATTTGGTTCGCACTGTCAGCAGAAACATAGTTCTGTGATTATAGTTATGCTTATTTGTTTTATGAAGAATGAAAATAAATTCTTCACTAAGGATATTGGTTTATTTATTTATTTATTTATTTTTTGCAAAAGACTTAAAAATGTTTTTTGATCTATATGAAAATTATATTATCATACAACAACTTGCATTATCAAAGTTCGACAATATTTTAACATTCAAGGATGGGGTGGGGTAGGAAATTGCATCAGAATTTAAGTATGAGAAATTTCTAATCACTTTTTACTGAAAATTTCAATTAAAATTTATTAAAAAGTTGAAAAAAAATCATTTTTTAAATTTTTCCAGAGTGGAAATAAACTCCTTCGGATAAAAACGGTTGTTGTCCGTTTTTTCGGAAATTTTCCGGTTTTTTTCGACTGTTTTCATCTCTAGGTGGGTCTTAAATCCCCCCCCTCCCCCGAGTTCCAAATTTTAGTTGAAAACTTTTCCAATAGATGGCGCTGCAAATAGTAAGCCCGAAAAATCAGAAAAAAAATATAGAAAATTACATCATAATTTTTCGAAAATAATGAACAAAAGAAGAAAACAATATTTTTAAACAATCGTCGGCTGTAATCCCATGTCGCGATCGGAGGAAAAATCGGTGAATTTCAATTCTTCTTTTTTGGCTTACCGACTTACTATGTGCAGCGCCATCTATTGAAACATTTTTGAAGTATCATTTGGAATTCTGGGGGGGGGGGGGATTTAGGGCCCACCAAATGAATTTTCTGCAAGAATTTGTTTCTTATCACTAACTTTTCCGTTCTCCTGAAAATTATAAATTTTTGATTTTTAAACAGTCAGTCGGAGGAAAAATCGGTGAATTTCAATTCTTCTTTTTTGGCTTACCGACTTACTATGTGCAGCGCCATCTATTGAAACATTTTTGAAGTATCATTTGGAATTCTGGGGGGGGGGGGGATTTAGGGCCCACCAAATGAATTTTCTGCAAGAATTTGTTTCTTATCACTAACCGTTCTCCTGTTATAAATTTTTGAAAACAGTCAGTCTTTTTCAGGACACCCTGTACATGCTCGTAGTATATCCCTAATGGGTATGTCATAGGTTCGTCATTTGAGGCCGATGATCTTCATTAAGAATTGGATAGTGAATTCAATGGAACTTGGAGCCTGCAGAGTAGAGTAGAATACCAGATTTGTAAAGCTATCGCTTTTTCGTGGGTTTCTTTTGAATAGCAAATAATTGATAGAATTGAAGTAAAAACGAAGATGCTTGGTTGTTCAAAGTCAGTATTTATATTACTTACAAATATTTCTGCAGCGTTTTCTGCAGTGGCACGACGTAGCGGTTGTAGAAGAGTGCGTTTAGCTAAAAATGCTTTTTCAGCGCTGTCATAGCCCGAGATCTGTTCTTCCTCAGATCGAAACGGACAGTAATAATATAACAGCATATAACAGTAGTATATAACATAACAGCAGTAATATAACAGTATGCTTCAGGGTCGGAAACGGCTGTGTATTATTTTGTTTTTAACATGGCAGATTTATTACATCTTCTCATATGTCCCATACGGTTCAACAGTTTTATTATTGGAGCTGACTCTTCTACTTCAGTTTGATATGCATCATCATCTGTTTGATTGGGGAGGGGCTCAGAAACCAAACAGACAAAGGGCCCGCTTCGGCTGTCAGCAGCCCTTCTTTAATATCGCTGCCCTGTTTTTGTTTTCAACTCCTAACACACGAAGGAAGGGGGTTATAAGTTTGACGTGTATATGTATCTGTGTACTATCTGTCTTGGCACTATAATGCCAAAACGGATGGATCTGTTTTGAAAAAAAAAAAATGCTCGAAAGGAGAGTTGATCGAGTATGCATTGCGTCTTCGGATAACATTAATTAACGAAGATATTAATTAGAAACCCTTAAAAGGTTTTTCTCGATTTTCGCAGAGAAACCATATTTAAAAACTTCAAAATTTAGTACCAAAATAAAGAATTATTTTTTCTGCGTCTGATAGAATGTGTTTGGAAATTTTATGATACATAGAATTCGATTAATAGCATTTTTTTTAAAAGCAGATTTGAAATGCGACTAAGCCTTTATTCATGCGATTGGTAACCGAATTCGTTGCTGGCCGACTAGGAAAGAAAACGCATTGATTTAAACGCATGTTGTCAGTTTCAATTTTTTTACAACAAAGAAAATACTTGTAATTGATTTTTAATAGTATGAGGCTTTTAAAAAGATTTTCAATTTCCCTCTTTTTTCTCCCTCTACATTTGCAACTCAGTCGGTTTTTTTTTTTCAATTTTAAATTTTAGTTACTTATGCATTAACTCTTTAATAAACTGTTAAAATAACGTGAAACTTAGCAAAAGTTATCATGCCTTCTTCATAATGCCCTCTCCTTGTTAAATGCCTCAAAACGCAACTTTCAACACGCCAATTTACTGGCGATTTCGTGAATCTGGGAACCAAACACGATTCTGAAAAATGGAAGCATAGCAGGAATACTTAGTACAGTCGAACTTGCTTATAACGAGCCCAGATTTAACGATAACCCGAATTAGGCGAGGAAATCAGAGATACTTACTTGGTACAATGTTAAATCTATGGGAGCATAACTTGCTTTTACGAGCAAACCCCGATTAAAGCGAGAAATAGTTCTGTGATTCATAAAATTTCTACGGTAGCAGAGGAGATGGCGCTATTTCGGGTATTGGCGTGTTTGTCAGGGAAGGAAATGGCATAAGGATCTGTACGTAAAACCCTGATCATTGCTCTGTCTTCAGGGCCGAGCTTTTAGCTATTGAGGAGGCTTTGAACTATTGCATCACAGAGAATGTCCGTAGAGATGTTTGGATTTTGAGCGATAGCCGAAACTCTATTTAGCATCTGTCTGAATGGTGGAAACATGATGAAAAAACACTCTGAATATAATCCAACACCTTAAATACTTGAGTAAACGTCTTAAAATTACTTTTCAGTGGATACCGTCACGTGTGGATGTATATGGAAATGAAGTTGCTGACGAACTCGCACGTGAGGGGAGACGAAGGTTTTCTCCTCAGAAGGGGTGCCTTTCTTCGTCAGAAATTGCAACCCTGCTCCGCTTGGCGACGGGCTCCTACACATGAGGGGTACAAAGGAACCTGCAACGGTGCTGCTTTACTTAGGGCAAACAGCAAAGAAGATCAAACGGTACTAGCACGACTACGAAGCGAACACACTCGAACACAAAGACATGCGGCTGGTCTCAAAGTTTTTAGTCAGTGTCCCAAATGCTATATAGGTCAAGCCGCTCCTGCCCATATCTTCTCCTGCGTCGGTTGTGAAGAAGTTCTGCTCTACTCCAACCCTATTGCTGTTTTGGAGGGTTTGAAAGTGCACAGGTTCATGGGCTTGGTCTGACGTTTCTGTCTACCAAGTGGGATAAGCAGCAACAGCAACAATATAATATTTCTTTTCACTTCCAGCTAAATTTATCCTTTTTTTGTAAAGTTTCTTTAACATTTCGAAGTAAACCGAAGTTAACAGTGATAAATCCAGGGCCGGATTTAGGGGAGGGCAGTCGGGGCTACTGCCCCGGGGCCTCCACAACAAAGGGGCCACCACAATAAAGTTTCTACAAAATATCTTAACTTTCACGGGTCAGCAAATTTTACGTCTTTTCTCCCAGACATTTTTTTTTTTTGTATTTCTACAAAGAATGTTTGCACAAAAATAATATTATTATCGATATATCAGAAGGGGGGGGGGGTCTTGGGGTCTCCACACTTCCAAATCCGGTCCTGGATAAATCATAAATCCTGATAACAAGCGATGACGGTACTTTTTTCTTTAGCTGGGGTGTATAGAAGCATTTTAAAATTATATATGTACTGCATGTGTGTGTTCTTGAAAAGCAATGACACGAAACAGAGAATCAGATAAGTCAATGTAAATTAGCAAACTTCCTTGGCACTGAACAGAGATTGAAAAGAAGAAGAAAAAAGCAGCTATGGTGAAGTTTTATGATTATTTTCACGAACTCGTTTTTACGAGCACTCGGTAATAACGTGCAAATATCGTGGCTCGTTATAAGTAGAGCCGCTATATAGATAGGCCGACGCATCAGCTTAAGTTTAGCCATTTTGGATCGGATTTTTCATTGTTGCACAGCTTGGGTTACCACAGCAAAGTTTCGGATTTCGCCAAATTTGCAGAAAATAATATTTTATTTTATAAACAATTCACGTGCCGCTAATAATTGCTTACAGTGAACAATCACTAATGCGATAACTGGCCAGAAAAGACAACCACTCAAACACGCTCTTCGATCCAAAAATGCTGATCTTAAGCTGATGCGTCGGCTCGTATATATAAGGGCCTTAGTTATATGCGAGTTCAACTATAATATTTTCGCAATAAAACCATAATCATGTATTTTTCCAGAAAATACTGAATTTATTCAAGGGCAAAAAAAAAAAAAAAAAAAAAGTTCCGAACTTTCTATCCTCATTTATAGAAATTGGAATAAGAACTTTACCCAACAATAAAGTTGAAACAAGAATTGTTAAAAAAGAAAAATGCTTTTTTAACAATTGCTGTAAAAATATATTGCTGAAACAAAATATAAAAGTCACAAAATGCAATTAATAATTCTGAAAACATTAAATCTGGGTCTTTTTTGGCTCTCCGACCTTGCGCATGGTGCTTTTGCCCGGCCCTCTTTCCTGCCTGCCCTGTATTTCCACCTGTCTTTTAGAAACCAACTGTAAACAATTTGGCTCCAACTTTGCAGCAAACTTTCTTACTACTAAATAAAGATCATTGATTGTTTTGGAAAATACCAATTCGTGTTATTGAACAGAACGACGAGCCATATGCATATTAACTGAACATGTGACCCGCTTGCCATAAATTAGGCAGTACTGTACTCTACGTGAAGCCATTACTGTATCCTCATACAATTGTCTGGGATTTTTTAGACTTTTTTTTTTAGATTTACAGCATATTAAAGTGGTTTCATTTCTTTCCTTCCTCCTTTTTTTGAGCAATCACATTGCTTATTGTTTTCATTTGGCCTTTGAATGGCGTTCCTTTGATTTTATTTTCCCCCCGCCTCCCTCTGCAGCACCACCGTCGACCGGCCGCTCCCGATGCTGCTTCCATAGCGAAAACCGTCTACAGGATGCGTCCATATCCTACACACACACACACACATACAAACACACACACACACATACACACACATACATACGCACCACACAATCATGCCTGCACACAGGTACAAACACATACATACATACACACACCTGCACACATACACACACACACATACACACGTGATTGCGAAAAACATAATTTGAATTCAAGATGTCAACATTCAAATTATTATCTTTTTTTTTTTCTTGACCTCCCCAAAGAATTTTATATACAATAACCAATCTTTCGTAAATACACCTTTGATAATTTTTCATTGTATTGCAGTTTTCTACCAGTAAAAATTAAACCTAATCTTGAATAACATATTTTTCGATAAATATAAATATTTTAAAAATAGTTTAAAGCATTACAGATAGATAGCGCAGTCAGGGTGCTTTCAGTTGTATAAGTAATATGAAAAACCCAAACCCCTGCTTCGTTAAGGACGTTGTTCACAAGAAAGAGACAACAGATACCAAGGGTTTGCGAGCAATTTATAATGTTTACTGCGGAAACAGTGATACTGACAAGAAAACAAAAAGAGGAGTCTAATTAAACATGCGGATGATTAAGGCATTAATTATTCGATATAACCTCTTCCTTCTTCCACTACAGACTGATAATTTGAAGACCTAAACGGCATGTTCCACACCGGATCAGAGGTTATTGTTGCTAATTGCATGATTATGGTACGGTCTCTTTACGTACCTTTATTTTCAGTTCCTTTCCGCGTCGCAAGGGTTGCCATCTCTTTTAGTAATCAGCAACAGCAATTCGAACTGTGACTGCGCCATCTATCGGCTTATTATGGAACCATTGTCCTTCTCACCAAACATATAACCAGGGAGGTATGGCTGTCATTCGATAAAGTAGTTTTTAAATTACAGCGTTCTGAAATCAGGACTTTAATTGTACACCTCTGAAAATGTTTAGAGAGAGTGAGGGTGACTAACAAAAGTTGTAATATCTTTGGAGCTGGACCCTAGAAAAAATTTTAATCGCCAGACAATTTATTTCTCAGAAGTTTTTGGAAAATATAGAGTAACATAGCTTCTGAAACATTCTTGTGGTGATGAAATTAGTCCCAAAGTATTTTTTCAATCGCCTGGCCCAGTCTTAGTCGAACCCGGGATGATGTGAATATATATCGCTAGATTTTACCAATTGAGAAACAACCTTCTTTGTCGCAACAGTGACAATGACTTGGTCGAAAAAAAAAAAAAAATCAAAAAGTGACTGGTGAGTGGTGAGATGTTAATCCACTCCCAAAGCAAGAAGATTAAGAAATTGTACTTTTGTAGTTCCGAGTTTTTAGAAAGGATTAGAGGTGGAAAATCGACAATAAAAAACGCCAGTATAAAGTGAAAAAAAATCTCCGGAGTCGGAGTCGGCCTGTTTTTAAGCGACTCCAACTCCAACTACTATGGTTCAAAAACAGTCCGACTCCGACTCCACTACCCCGCTTTTTACCCGAGAGCCGTAATAAGTAAGTAGAAATTAAAGAAAGAAAATTAATTTGAAATGTGAAATTTTGAATTCAAATTATGTTTTTCGCAATCACGAATTGCGATAGGACCCTATGCTCATTGGAGTTATTATTTCTAAAAACGGCCCCTGCCCTCCAAGCCTGCCCCTCCTCTTGGGCGGTTAAACGTGTGTATAGTTGTGTGTGCTTAGGCTTGTGTGTGTGCGTAGACCTGTATGTATGTACGTTGTGGCGTGTGTATGTGTGTAAAGGCGCGCGTGTGTGTGAGTGTTTATCTGTGTAGCGTTTATCTGTGTAGGACGTGGACGCCAAGTCCAGGAGAAGCGGATTCTTGGGGTCACTGCTCAGGACCAGAAGTGTCGCGCCTACAGAGGACGGTGGGGTTGAAAAAGGAACCAAACATTAAGGGCGGTCAAATGAAGACAATTAGCAATCGTGATTGCTCAAAAAAATTGAATTTTGACGTCTTGTGAATTCATGTTATGTTTTGCACACTCAAAGATTGCCATGGAAACTTACTCGTTGAGATTCTATTTCTACAAATGGACTGGAATGTAAATGGGTCATTCCTTGTCAAGTGATCCAAAATTTGGGAATTTTTTCCCTCACCCTTTTGTATTTCTTTGAAATTTGGCTCATCGATTGTACTCTTCGAGGTAATCAAAAGTCCAAATTTTTAGATTTTAATCTCTATTATTATTTTATTTATGACACTTTGATTTTTCGAAAAACCCTCTTTTTTTCATGGATGCTTGAACATAAAATGGACGATAACTCAGCACCAAATATAGATACAAAGATTTGGTAAAAAGCATTTTAAAGTACATTAGTTGCTGTTTAATAAGATATGCAACATGACTTCAAAAAAAATTTAATTTTTAAAAAATGAATTTTAAATTTAAATTTCTCAGAAAAGGTATAATGAATTTTTTTTTTAAATTCTTAAAAATGTGTGTGTATTTTATTTTAATTTGTGCAAAGTTTCAAGTTGGGATCTCAATGGGATCGTATTTTTAGGAATTTTTAAATAAAACTTGACTTATGAAATAATGGCATTTTTCAGATTCTAACTAGTTTTCTTACTGGGGATGGTCTAGTAAGTCGTAATTGATCATGTTTATGCTTGAAATGAGCTGAAATAAATTTGTAGATTGGTCAGCCCCCCCCCACAACTTTTAATCTTTTTTTTTTTTTTCAAAACTTTTCAAAATGTAAAAAATAAATAAATAAATAAAAAACCAAAATGAATAGTAAACTTATTAAAAGTTGGTAAATGTTCTTCCTTAAAGCAAGCTTCCCCCGCACCACCACTTTTATTGTTATTTTTTTCAAAACTATTTTCAAAATGCAAAAAATAAATAAATGAATAAAATAAAACAAAATGAATAGAAAATATATTAAAAGCTGGTAAATTTTCTTCTTTAAAGCAAGACAAAGTACATACCCCCCCCCCCACCCACGCCTACGATTAACACTATACTAGTATCACGCCTCACCTGATGCTTTTTTTTTCAGACCAAGTGTTTTTTTTTTCCAATCCGAACTTCACAAAGTGTACTTGATTAATTCATTATCTGATAAGGAGTTATGATTCATTTCATCCCCTACCCTGCACCAACTTTCAATTTTAGAGGGAGGAAACAAATAGTTTGCCCCAAGATCATAGCAAAATAAGAGTGTTTCCCCCCGTGTTGTTCCATTCTTATCACACTGAACTAAAAATCAATCTAAGTATCAGATCATATGTCTGTCCGCATAAAACTAACTGTCTATCTACAACATTTGGAGTGCAGCTGTTTTTTCATTTTTTTTAATGCTAGTTTTCTTTTTAATTTCAGTTGTAAAGGAGAGCAATGCAGTGAGATCTATTTATACATACATTAAAAGCAGTTATAGATCAAACAAATTTTGCTAGTTTGAGCATAACCTTCCATGTTGTTAAGCTTCATTCCAGATTGCCCCCTCCCCCTATCGTCCCACTTTCCGAAAGAAAAAAAAAGCTGCAAATGGGTTTTTCTATTTGTTTGTTAACACATTGACTGCGTCGTCGACAGCCTATATATGGACTATTTGCGCTAAGCTAATTATTTGAAACTTCAAATTATTTGAAACAATTTGAAGGAAAACAGTTTTATTGGACTTTTTCCAGAATATTAAAGCATATAATGAATGTCTACAAGAGCAGTTTCACGGTTGATGAAATTAGTCTCTTCGTTGTCGATCTCCCTGTCACTCAAGTTGCAATTGTCCCTGTCATTGTCATCATCGTCAACTAGTTCATCATCCGATAAAGTATCATATTTCACTGCATCTTCGAGCGACATATACTTACGTTTACTCATTTTACGTTTTTATTTACTCACAGACTACAGCACAAAAAACTCATGCGCTATCTCGCTTGATCACGCGACGCCTGCTTCCACCAGAAAATGTTTTCACAGGAAACGCAGTGGTGGCGCCATCTTGTGTTCTCTTTTTGAACGTTGTCTAAATATTCGTCTTCGCGAGGCGGAACAGCCAGGAAAGCCAATGGAACCCGCTGAAAAAATATAGCAACGTGTTGACTGGAGGACGAGTTATCTCCTCCCTAGCGCATACAGCATAATTCTGGAGGACGAGTTATCTCGTCCCTAGCAATCAATGGTTTAAAGTTTTTCAGTCTTTCAGTTTTTATGCCCCCTCCCCATTTATAAGCCTTGTCACAACTGATGTTTAGTAAGCGTGCGTCCCTGTTTATTATGATTATAACTCTTACATGCCAGCAGCTTTTTTGTTTTTTTAATACAGTTTTGAAAAAATATATACATAAAAAGTGGTTGTGTGGCGGGGGGGGGGGGGGGGGGGTACTGATCTAAAAATTCATATCAGCTCATTTCAAGCTCAGTCATGATCAATTATTACTTACTAGATCATCCCCAGAAAGAGAACCCCATATTTAACTAGTTAGAATCTGAAAAATCATTATTTCATAAGTCAAATTTTATTTAAAAATTCATAAAAATATGATCCTATTGAGATCCCAACTGGAAACTTTGCACAAATGAAGATAATATACACACACATAAGAATTAATTATACCTTTTCTGAGAAATTTAAATTTAAAATTTAAATTTCATTTTTAAAAAAATAATTTTTTTTTTTTAAATTAGTCATGTTGCATATCCCATTAAACAGCAACTAATGTACTTTAAAATGCTTTTAACCAAATCTTTTATCTATATTTGGTGCTGAGTTATCGTCCATTTTATGCTCAAGCATCCATGAAAAAAAGAGGGTTTTTCGAAAAATCAAAGTGTCATAAATAAAAAAATAATAGAGATTAAAATCTGAAAATTTGGACTTTTGATTACCTCAAAGGGTACAATTGATGAGCCAAATTTCAAAGAAATACAAAAAGGTGAGGGAAAAAACTTTGGATCACTTGCATGGAATGACCCAAATGGAGAATTGATTAGTGATTAGGTAATACGAGATGTATCCATACGAAAAGAAATTGTTTTTAGGATGAGGTAATAAAGATCTGGCTATTATGGCAATTTCGCACCCCTAAACTCATCATAAACATGAAAATTTAGTGTATGCCAAAATGGTATTATTATTTCTTATCTATCTTTAATGATAGAAGTTAGCAATCCGATAATTTTTTACTTAACTAAAGTTTTGCTTTTTAAATTCTTCTATGTTGATGCCATGCTTTTCCCGAAAAAGCGTAATCTTACAGATTCCTTTTTGAGCGCCATGGCGACCAAAATTTATGCTCTCAGTAACTGCACCATTCTCCATCAAATCACCCAAATTCAGTGGGGGAGGGTATTTTTGATCAAAAAATTCTTTCCAGACGATATTTTTGATCAAAAAACCTCCTCCAGGAGGTATTTCTGGCTGCGCTAGTGTCAAAATTAAATAGATGGCCTTGCCATCATGTCTGATTTTGTCTATTATTTTATTACGAATTCGTATCTATGGATATGCTCAAAGAGTTTTTTTTTTCTTTTGAATAAAAAGTAAACTTTGGAGAATTTCAAACAATCGATTTTTAATCACTTTTCGGTATGAATTTTTGAAAAATTTCCCTAAGTTCTTTATTTTTAAACCATTTAAGCTTAATTTCAATATATTGTAATCCATTTTTTTCTTTCAATATAAACAACTGAAATAACTCTGGGAATAGTAGAGTGGTACCACTCCTCATCTAAAGTCAGTTTTTATGCCTTTTTAATTATGAAATTGAATAGGTCATATCTTCGGAGTACCAACTAATATCTGCATCATTTTTTTTTCTGCAGTACAAATGAATCCTGCTCTTGCTATGTTCAAAAAATTAGAAAGGGATTTTTTTTTTTTTTTGTTCTCTTGAAATTAAAAAAGAAAGTAAATTTTGCAGAAGGTTGACTTCGAAGACAAGTTTTCTGTAACTCTAATGCCCTTTTGAGCTTAAAAAAGCCCAAACTCTTTGCAGAACAATTAATAATCCAACGTCAAAGAATAAAAATTATTTTGTGACAATCGCAAATACTTAAAAAGGTGTTCACTTAAGAAAATAATTGTCAAAAACCTCCGCTTCGAACTTGACAAACATAGTGTATTTATGTAGGCGCATTAAAAGAAATATTTATTGAATGAATGGCTTTTTCGTAATTTTTCCACACATATCAAAGTAAAATGGTAATATTTCGTGGTTTTACTTGGCTCATTTCAAATTTTGGGGATCAGTTTTTCATTTTATTCATTGCCGTCATGCATGATCAAAGCTGATATTTATTCAGGGTGTCCTGAAAATGACTGACTGTTTTGGAAAATTTAGTACAGGAAAACGTTAAATGATAAAATTACCTTTCTTGCAGAAAATTTAAGTGACGGGAAATTTTTTTCCTTCCAAAGTAGCGAAATTTAGTTCAATAATTTTCCAATAGATGGCGATCCAGATTGTAAGCCCGTTAATCAAAGAAAGATTGAACACTTCATCATAATTTTTCGAAAAATGTTTTTAATGAACAAAATTACGTAACATTTTTTCAAAATGTCGACCGTCGGCTGCAATCACATGTCGCAGTTGAATTAAAAATCGGTGACTTTCATTTCTTCGTTTTTGACTTACAGGGTTATAGAGATAGCCTATATACGGAGAGATTGGACAACGGCGCGCCGCTGTCCGCCATGTTTAGTCCAAGTGTTGTCAGCTCGAAATGCTGCACTGTGTGAATTTCTAGTTTTCTCACGGAATATAGGACATGAAATCTTTAAAGAATAGACTGATTTTTTTTTTCTGTTCGTATTTTCATTGAACGGAGTTAGCGCCAAGTCTGGCAATCCGGCGCCAATCGTTTCGTATCGTCATAGCGCTTACAAAGGAAATTTTTTCCTCAAAAACTTGTTCATAAAGATAGAAAACACACAGATATTTGTGATCTGCATACTTCATTTCATAATATCATAACTAGCTTCCAATTTTTTCGATACAATGTACAGTGATATTTGGTTCAGAAGATGCATTACGGTCTACGGGGAGTGAGCATCTTTGGACATAAGATGGCCGCCGTTCCGAAGTTGTCCAACAGGGTTACTATTTGCAGCGCCATCTATTTTAAAACTTTTAGAACTAAAAGTTGGAACTCTGTGGGAAAAAATTTACATCCCACCACATGAATGTTCTTTAACAATTTTTTTTTTCCAGTTATAAATTTTTGAAAACAGACAGTCTTTTTCAGGACACCCTGTACTTTCTTTCATGCAGAAGACATGTGAAATAAAAAAAAAAAACATTTCAGCTCCCTTATTAAGTACAGTTAACTGCTGCAACGAAGATAGAATTTATAAAATGCGATATTCATTTTATGTCTTTAAAACCATATTGCAGTCGTTTTCGGAAATGATCTTCATTTTCGATCAGTTTGTCAACAATGTTTATGACGTCACACGGCTTTAAATTTCCCCCATATTCTTCAGTGAGATTATCTGGTGGAATATGAGAATGCAGGCTCTTCCAGTTGTCATATCTTGAGTGCAAAATTAACTGAAAAAGAAAAGAATTTATTTTAGAACAGGAAAAAATATGACTGAAAATATAACATAAATGCTAACTGATATAGCAAGAAACCATTAGAAATGAATTAAGTGTTTCACAAAAATAAAACAAATTGCGAAGAAGAATTAAGATTAGTCAACCCAAGTAACACAAACGTTTGGGAGATGTTTGGTCAATGGTGGAGCCCATGGTTAACCAACGGTAGGCAATATCCGCTTTGGCAACCGTTGCCAAACCAATCAGTTGCCAACGAGGGGCCATCGATCTGCCACAGTGCCTAACAAGTTCCCAACGATGGCCTATCGTGAATATTCACGGTTGGCCTAACGATGTCCAGAAACTGGATCCATAGATGGCTTATCGTTGCGTCAAAATTTTATAACAGGATAACGGTTACTGATTAAAAAAAAAAGTAATTCTGCAGGAAACTCACATGGTGAGCTGTAAATCCCCCCCTCCCCCCAGTTGAAAACTAGTTCAAAAAATTTCCAATAGATGGCGCTGCATATAATAAGCGTTTAAATCAAAGAAACATAGAAAATTGTATCATACTTTTTCAAAAATTTTTTCTAAAGAACATAACTAAGTAACAATATTTTCAAAATATCTATCGTCGGCTACAATCACCTGTTGCAAACGGAGGAAAAATCGGCAAATTTCAATTCTTCTTTTTTGATTTTCGGGCTTACTATCTGAACTACTATATTGAACTAAAATTAGGAACTCACGGAAGGGGGAATGTAGACACCATCACATGAATTTTTTCCAAGAAAAATGTGTTTTTTATTTTTAACCATTTTCTTGTTGCAAATTTTTGAAAACAGTTAGTCCGTTTCAAGACACCCTGTAATAATAATAATAAACATGAAAAATCCAAATTATTGCATATACAATGGTTTAGGGTTACAAGGATGCTTTTTTTTAATGCTAAAGGCATTAAATTAGATGAAAGACAATCTAACAAAAGAGTAAGGATTTTGTCAAATGTTTGAAACAATTTGCGTTTTTGTTTATACATTCCTTTCATCATTTTGTTTTCAAGCAAATCTATTGTTTTATTATTTAAGTTTACGTTGGTTTCCTTATTAAAATGAAAGGCTCGGGGCAAGAATGTGATATACCACACATGTTGTGAATTTTTCAGTAGGCTAATTTCCAACTTATATTAGTAGATTTTTTCAAAGGTATTTCCATTTTATACTCTGCCATACTAAAACCATGTATGTTTTTCTCCAAATGACATAACCCATTGTCATGTTTATTTCAAATTTAGCTATGAGAAACAAAAATGTTGAGCGAAGAGTCACTCCTTGAGGTTTGTCACATTTCTGTCCCGAGCCCTTCAAATGTACAGAAGTCATTTATATAAATAGTTAATGTTATATAAATATATTATTATATAAATAGTAATGTCATTTTTTTTCACAAGATTTTTTTTTTTTAATAAAAGCCGGTCGGTTAGACATTTATAATTTTAGAAAAAGTCTCTTTTTCTGCATCTCTGGAATCAAGTAGTTGGGGCAGAAAAATTAAAAACGCAGTTTCTCATTTTGAGCTGAACTTTGGATATAACTTTCGTGCTTTATTCGGCAGCAAGCAATTGTCCATAGTAAAAAATGGATGCTTCATAATGGCTCCTTCAAAAGTTTATGTTTTTTCTCCACTTCTTTTTGAGAATTAAAATCGATTATGGAGGGACTTAGTGCCTAGACGGATGTTCTTGAAAAGTGCATTTGACTGCCTCGGTTAAAATACTCCATCTCGGAACTCGCAGATGCAGGTTGCCCGTTGCTCCCACCAGTTCAATGGCGCAAATCTCCCCCCCCCCATTTTTCTCAACCCTCTCTCCTTTTTTTTTATTTTTTAGCTCTCATTTTTTTAAATTTTATTAATATTTAAAAAATATTTTTTATTTAATTTATTTTCAAATTTTTTTTTTATTTAATTTATTTTTTAAACATTTTTTATTTATTTATTTTTAACTATTATTATTATTATTATTATTATTATATTTAAAAAGTCCTGTGCCACGCCAATGACATACGCACACTCAAACTAAATACACAAATGAAATAAAATATAAACATAATAAAATTAAATAAAATAAATAATGTAAATTTAAAATAAATCTATTAATAAATTTTAATAAATAAACTAAAAAAATTAAAAAATCCGCCCCTCAAAACTTTTGATGGCGCAACTTGCCCCATAATCACCCCCCCCCCCCTGTGGGCACCCCTGCACAAATGGACATTTACATGAAAATGCGGGTTATTGATAAGATACAATTAAACCTGATTTAGTTCAAAAATATAGGAAATACTTACCCTGTTTTTTATTTTAGCTGGAAAGAAAGGGTGTGCAAGACTGTACAGTAAGTAGAAAATGGATGGAATATTTACGATGTGAATGGCTTTGACTCGTGCAGCAGACCCATTCTGAAAGAGACAAAAATTACTAAGATACCAATTTTGGTTATTTAATTTTCGGCACCACTAAGAAATAAATGAATATCTTTGAAGAAGTAAAACTAACTCAACAACGTTTAATCGCACAAAATTAGCAGATTACTTCAGACACGTGTTTCAGGGATGCAAGGAACCCCTGTTTTTTCAATGCAAAATAGTGAACTTTTGGATGCAAAAACATGCAATAAAAGCAACGAGAATGAACGACAGCTTTAACAGTGAAAATAGTAAATTTAAAAAAAAACAAACAAGACAAAATGAAAACCAGAGCCGAAATTTATTGCATGATCCCTTTCGAGAAAAAGCCGTTAAGCAATAAATTTCTCCAAAAATTCCACATTTGTGAGCAAAATTTATTATTATGAGTCTGACGCTAGTTTACCATGTAACAGTTGAGAGAGGTCCCGATGGAGATTCATAAGTGCACATAATAAATTTGTTACATAGTTCTTTGATAGACAAAGGGCGCACGAAATGCATACTGATGGGCCCCCAAACGTGTAAATCAACTACTGTATTCCGCTATAGAGCCTTCAGGGGGCCGCCAAATTATATTGGGCCTAGGGCCTCTATTTTAGTTAGTCGGGCCTTGGGGTTTACATGAGACTTGTTCCCTCCTGCGCTATTGAACCGTTCCACGAAAAACAGTCCTTTCGTCCTGAACGTGACGTTTCATATATGTCATTAAAAACAATACTTTAAAATATTAATGAGCATTTTATTTCTGCTCAACAAATTAAAAATTTCGTGTGATTTATTAAACAAAAAATTTCGTCATTACCCATTAAAATTGTTACTTTTTAGTGAAATAAATGAACCGTAACGTGCGAGACAAATGGTTGACTTTTTCGTGGAATGGCACTATTCTTATTTCCTTTCCAAAGTAAAATCTAGAGGTGTTGACCGAGAGAAAATGCTTACTTTCAACAGTTCGGAAATGAAACGTAACCTTGATGGCGTGTACTCGCTTAAATTTGCAGAGACTCGCAAATCCACGATGATTGTGGCGCCGCACATTTGAGTCACAGGATTCATTAGCAGAGTTTCAAGCATCAGCATGTGCATTCTCACGATTTCATCGTAAGATATTGCTGTAGAGTCATATATTTCTGAAAAAAAAAAAATCAGTCAATGGGTGCATGTAGTCATGTACGCGCAGTAAAATTTATGGCTTTAAAACTCACAATTTATTTTTAAAAAAACTTTAAATTTGAGTTGGCAGCGGGAGCGGGGGTTAGGGGTGCTACTGGTTAGGATTCCGGACTCGGGATTCAAGGATTTTGGGTCCGACTATAGAGACCATCAACACCACCTGTTTGTTAAATCGTTGTGGATTGACAGGATGAGAAAGAATATGTGGAATACTTTCTTTTCCAAAAATATTATACGGATTCTTTCTCATCCAGTTTCACACGAGAATATCCATAAAATAATTTCCCTCATTTCACAAGCAGACGACTTTAAATATCCATCCTAACTGTTAGAAACTGTGTATGTTGCCCACTTCCTCCACTAGACGGCGCTGTCGCCAAATAGCAAACCAGGAACTTTAATTCCTTGCTAGAACTCAATTCACTTCTCTCTTACTGCTTTTACTGTAAACATGTAGTGCTGTAATATATATATATTAAATTTGTGTTCCATAGTTCAGAAGGAGTTATGGTTTTAATGTGTTCGTGAATATTCATCTATGGATATCAGCCTCATTTAGCGGAAGATTCCTCCAACGTATCAATTTGGATTATAGATATACAAAAACAGATGAAGAACATATATGATAAGGTAAGTTGTATGCTTCCTTAACTGCATTGATTTAGATGACTCTCTAAGAACGAGTTGATAGACATTTTATGTTTATTTAATTCTAATACTAACAACGTTCAAAGAACTTTTATTGCCGTTTACAGGGCATCCAGGAAAGGACTCATTGATTTCAAAATTAAATATCTCGAAAACTAAGGCCGATATTGGAATAAAATAAACGGTATGTTTATTGTGAAACTCATAAAAATCATGTACAGAAACTTGGAAAGTAGTCACAAAATTTGTCAACAGGGGGCGCTGCACACTAACTGCAATAGAAGTCCCCATAAATAGTACTGCGAAGGGGTTGGACGATAATTTCTAGCTTAAATGTAAGTACCTTTGAGAGGTAAAACTATTGTCGAAATGCCTAACCCCTTCGTAACACCATTTATGGGGATTTCTATTGCAATAACAGCGTGCAGCGCCCCCTGTTGGCTTTTGTTAGTCACTAATTTCCAAGTTTCTGTACATGATTTTTATGCGTTTCAGAATAAACATACCGTTTATTTTATTCCAATATCGGCCTTTGTTTTCGAGATATTTAGTTTTGAAATCAGGGATTCCTTTCCTGGACACCCGGTATTATTGTATTTACAAGCCATCCCAGTCTCATTTAACTTCTTTTTCACTTGTATACTTTGTTTATTTTAATGTTTTATGCTTTTGCATGTGTTTCTGGCAGGGCTGCGGAGTCGGAAGGAAAATGGCCGACTCCGACCCCGACTCCGACTCCTGGATTTTGAAACGCCCGACTCCGACTCCAACTCCGACTCCGACTCCGGATTTTTTTTAAATTGTATTTTTTCAACTCCCTCTCTCCCTTCAGGGGAAGGGGGAAAACCTCTAAACAGAGATTGAAGTATTAATTCCTTTTTATGAAAATTTCGCATTTTGTTTTTTATTGTAAACCCAAGACGCATACAACGTCAGAAATTCAATTTAAAAATCAAATTTTCCAATAGTTACGAGTTAAAAAGTGAGATGACTTAAAAATCCCTTTTAAAAAATTTGAAAAGGATTATCTGTAATTTGCTCCCCTTTGATGTTTAACAAATAGACATTGATCAAATCGTGTGCTTTTAATTTTTGACGGGAAAACAAAAACCTTTTTTTCTAAATCCAAGTTCTTGAGAGGGGGTGGTTTGCCCCGGGTGACACCCATCTGGTAGATGGTAACCAAAGTTAATTTCAGAGTTTATAAAAAAATATAAATACTTTAATTCTGAAAATTTTCGCGAATATATTTTAAATTATATTTCATCAATAAAATTGCAACGAAAATAGGGCGCATATACATCAGGAGCTAATTTTACACAAAATGCGGCGGTATACAAATTTGTACGAATAGCTTTTACTATACCTATGTTTTTCATTCGCAAAACTTTTAATTTAAATTTTATTTGCTGCTTTAGAGTTAACCTTAATATGAAGATTTTAAGATTAACTGCAATTATTGAGTGTTGTAATCAAGAAATCATTTACACTTATTTTGTTCCATACTTTTTAGTGAGAATCAAGCTTATAAATAAACTTAATAAAGAAAAAACTATTAGATTATTCCGTCGGAACTTTTGGATTCGTGCTTTCGCGCCAGAACTTTTTTGAATTTGCCGTTCACCCTTAAACGTTTCAACATTAGCTACGGGCCTCAACTTACTAATTTGTTACGTTTCTTTTACTACTTTACAACTGAGATCGAACAAAACACTATATTTCTATTTTTATTTGTAAGTGATTACTTGAAAATGTTAGGCAACAAAACCGTTTGCTGACAGTTGCTATTAGTTAAGTTAAAAAGCAAGCAAACTAGGGGACGGCTACAGAAAGTTCTGTAAGCACTCAAGCTAGCTGATTGCCATAATGAGTTATTTTCTCATTAGTATCTTTTCATACATGTAATCGAACCAATTGGAAGTCAGTTTTTAAAAAATGCAAGGAGAGTCAGCGAAAGGGAAAGAAAAAAAGAAGCCCGGAGTCGGAGTCGGAGTCGGCATGTTTTCTAACAACTCCGACTCCGACTCCTTTACCTCAAAATCAGTCCGACTCCGACTCTTCGACTCCGACTCCGACTCCGACTCCACAGCCCTGGTTTCTGGATATATCAAAATCGTTCCGGCGAGAGCTTGGTCGGTCGTGAACTGTTCATCACCTCGTCTGGTCAAATCCTCACCATGGCGGCCATTCCAAGCTCGTCAGCTCGTAATCTATTCGAACTTAGCTTGGCGACTAGGTTCGAGTAGATGAGAAGACTACTTTGCGACATTTCTACGTGACAAGCAATCACGTGAGCGAGAATCTCGATCTCGCAAGCTAGCGAGCTTGGAATGACCGCCCTGGGTTGGTGCTGATTGACGGGGTTTAAATAAATAAAATAAATAAATAAATCGTTGTGGACCTGAAGCTGGAAAACAGTTAACCATAAATATAGAATACTGAAGAAAATTTGTGATCCCTTCAGTCTCAAATTCAAATCGTGATCCTGGAAGTAATAGTGAATCGTGATCCATATCGTAATTGATGAAGCCATCTCTCGATGGTTAAGCCAGTTACCATTATTCTGTGTTAAGGACAACAATGACTTAACTACTAGGTGCCTCTTTGCAATACACAATCTATTTCGTCGCATTGTAACAGTGAGTACTGAAATGGCGTGTTGCCTTCGTCTTTGAGAGAGGGGGTGAAACTTTCAGTGTTGTTGAATTTTTGTGTTTTATGAGAGTGCATTCAGTACACTTAACCAAATTTGTACACGTTGTAATAAAGTTTGTTTCTAAGAAGAGTTTATAAATAAGAAAAGAAAATTAAAAAAATAACTTTTCATTAAAACACTAGTTTAGTCTTAGTTTTTCGAAATAATCATTATTATATCGCGTCGAATACTGACCAAATATTCTGACACCTGATGAAGAGTAGAAAAAAACTACGCATTGTTACACATATCGAATAGAGCTCGGAGAATAATAATTCAAAGCAAAGTATATGGCCCAAGTGTCTTCCATATTTCGTTAAACCCCAAATTCATTGGAGAAAAAATTGCGTACTGAAGAAATTGATATGCAACAGCAAAACATCGCATTTGAAATCTCAATGATGTGAAGAATAATTCTGCAAAAATTTTTACCATGTTCTTGAGTGAAACTTTTCAATACCACTTAAAGGAGAGAAACTTAAAGCATCAGGCCAAGAACAATTTATCGCCCCCAATAGGACAACGAATAGGCTTTCTCATTCTAGGTGGTATTGGATTTTTACGATTCAGCCACATCATAAACAATACTTGGACGAGTATTTGACTTAAGACTGCTATATTAGGGGAGGCAACTCGCCTTACACTTTGGTTCCTCCAAGTAAGACTGGGTGATACAACTAGTATATGTAGGGGTAAGTGGTGTACCTCGGACATATGTGTACCTTGGACCTAGGCTGGCTATAGCTCTGCTTATTAAAGTATTTGAATAGCAACATGTGTAGTTAAAGTATTTGCCACTAGACGTCTCATTGCATACCTTTCTGTTTTGTTGAAAGCTCATTTGATGGAAGTATTATTAAAAAAAGAAATATTCCATTCAAAAGTAAGTTTTTCCAGATACTTTTATGTATTTTTTATTATGAAACAAAGTTTGTTTATTCTGAAATGAAGGTCATGCATTATACAGTATTGTTTTAGCTATAACACCATGTGCTTGAAACAAAGTTAGGCCTAACTGTAACATGATGGTCAGCTATTTTGTTTTTTATAACCAAGTAATGTACCTCGAACCCAATACAAGTGGTGTACCTTGGACTGGTACAAGGTACACACTTCTGCATAGTTATTACACTTCCTAAAATTACATGTTCTCCAGTTTGTTGGAATAGTTGGACGAGCATTCTCACTGGCCTTCATATTATCAAATATAATCAATTGCTTTAAGGTCACTGGCTTACATATACTGAATGAAAATATTTCTCAAGATTTTAATTTCCTCTTATCAAATGTCACTAATCTCTCAATGCAAAAGCAACAAGAAAATAACACACAAAATGATTTTACTGGTGTGTCAACATCAGAAGCTAGTATTTCTTTGCCAAGCCTTGTCACTCCTGAAGAAATAAGGCCATATCCAAAGGCACTACCGCTAAAAGAAAGTCTTGTATTTTGACCGATGCACCCGAGAAAGAGAATCTTGAAATAGAAAATTAAAGCAAACTAATACAGTAAAACCTCCTACCAAGCCAGGTAAAAGAAAACTTAATTATTCCTCAGAGTCTGAATCTGAGAATATCAAAAATTTATATGAGGATACCGATATTTCAAATCATCATTTTAATGAGCTAGAAGATCCAGATAACGTCAATATCCCGTTTTTTTTTTTGGTGAAATTCTCTGGCAAGAAAACTATTAAATATTTTCTTGCAGAGATTATTTCTATTGCTGATGATGAATATGAAGTGTAATATCTGAAAAAAGATCCAAACTGTCAGAAGTTCACCAGAGAAGATGCTATCCTTTATGAAGTTGACAAAAAGGATATCATATTCAAGCTACCACACCCACTACTAACTGGTAGATCTGAAAGGCAGCTCGAGAAGTTAACATTTGGAATTGACTTATCCGATTACAATCTTAGTTAGGAATAAGTTTAGCTTAAAAAAATAATCTTTAGTATGGTTTTCAGAAGCTAGAGCGACTTGTCATTTTATTAAAAAAGTGAACCGTAATAAGATAATCAGATCAAAATTTTTATTCATCTTTGAAACAAATAAAAAATGTATTTCTAAAATTATGTGTGGTTTACTGATTGATAAATAGTGATGTTCTTACTGAAAATCACGTTTTCTTTACTTGTTAAACATTGGTCCAAGGTACACCATGCCAAGACCCAAGGTACACCACCGGTGGTGTACCTCGGTACTAATTGCATTCTTCTGTTTTTTCTTAAAAATGTAATTGAAATAAGTTAAATAAATTTTTAAGAAATTTATATGTTGTGCAAAAAAATCATAAAGTTTGAACTAAAGGTATTTGTATTTGGATTTGGCAAATAATTATGAAATTAAAAATTGAAAAGTGAAAATAGGTTCGAGGTATCCCACCTTCCCCTACCAAAATCTCATTGAAAAAAAGTTGTCCCCAAGCTTCAGATATTTTACTTGATGTACAGTGTTTGTTCACAAAGTTTCATGACTGATTTTTCGTGAGTTCCTGTTCATCCGACAGGGTGAGGTGAGGTAGTGGGGGGGGGGGGGGTCAGTTAACGGAGTGCACAAGCGTCAGTTGTCCCCAAGACGTTGGATTGAAAAAAAAAAGCTAGTGAGTGAGTGCGTTTCAACCTCCGTTAAAAACGGATTCAGTGGAAAAGGCAGCGTCAATTGGTGCAGCGTTATTCTGAAGTTAAATGAAAAAAAAAAAAAAAACACACAACAGAGACTTTTCGAATGGTTTAAGAATCTTAAGAAGAAGAGGTCATATCATGTGCAACGGTTTTCATCTGACACAGGCGGTTCGAAAACGGCCGCGAGGACGTTGAAGACTATAATCGCGTTGGGAGATCTTCAAGAAGTCGAACTGAGGAAAATCTGGTGAGAGTGTGATACCTTTTAAACACGGACCGTCGCTTTAGTATTACATTAATAGCCGATGAACTGCAATTGGGCCAGACTGAGCTGCACCAATTAGTGACAGAAGGTTTGAAGGTGAGAAAAGTGTGTGCCAAACTTCGATCGTCATCGTCGAATTTCAACGTGGAAGAACTGCTGCAAGCCCCCTACAGCCCCGACCTCGCTTCTGGCGACTTTTTTTTTTTTCGTTGTTGTTTCCACGGATTAAGAAAGATTTAAAAGAGAAGCGATTTCACAAAACTTCAGCGGTCCAGGTAGCTTTGACGAGATCCCTTAATACACTCGCGAAGACTTTCATGAAGCATATGAGCAATAGAACAAAACGCTGGCAGAGGTGTGTTGATGACCAAGGGTCATATTTCAAAGCGGGTAGGCCTTGGTATGCCCCCCCTCATGGTGTATTAGCGGTGATGAATACGTATGTTGTGTTTACCTGAATACCCTCTAGTTATTATCAGTCCCAGCGAAACTGCAGTGAAGCGGCATTGCGCAGCCAGGCTTAAAAAAAATGATACATTAAAAAAAAAAAAAGAAGCTTTGTAACTTGTGATAGTCGAAGACCAGTATATTTTTTTATTGTCAATAATATTAACTTATTCTGACACTATCAACCTATAAACTAGGATGGTCATTCCGTTTTTTTTAAATTATTATTTTAAGGGTATAATTATTGAAATAAAAAACGTGCCTTTGGGCAAAGCGGATATAGGATTTAATCATATATTTATTTAAAATTTCTTGACTCGTGGGCTGACTTAGATTTACTCTGTCAATAGGATAAGTATAACTTTAAAAAGTTATTTTTTAGGATGGCAATTAATTAGTCTATTAATTAACTTAGTTATTTCTTTCTGTTTTATGAACAAATGTACTGACTTTAATTTGGATAAGTACAACTGTTTTATATTTTTTTATATAATGGCAGGTAGCTAGTTAACTATTTTAATCATTTATAACTTCATATTTGATTGGAAAATGTACCAAACCACAATTAGTTAAGCTTACCCGTTTTGGACTCAATGGTAGGACAAAGCGGGTTTTTCACATCTTTGTTAAGTTTGATAATAAATAAATATTGGGTATGAAATAATACAAAAATCACTTCTTATTTTGAAGTTTAAGAACCCTCCTAGGAAATAAAACCGATATTGTTGCGATTAAAATCGAAAAACGACAATTTTCGAGAGTTCTTCGAAAACCTACCCGCTTTGGGCCACCCTCCCGTATTTAAGTACTTTAGTCTGTAAAAAGAGACGATTTCATTGAACAAGTAAGCTATGAAAAGGCTACTGTTTACAGGTGCTAAGTTACAGGTTTTCCTGTCAGCTATTATTAAATTTAAAAAATTGATTTTCTTACTAAATTACTCAAAGTGGCATTTTAATGATCTTCTCATCAGTTACATCAGCAAAATAGCAACCAGCAACTGTATTTACGTATTTTCAAATATTTCAAACAGGACTGGGACCAAAATCGAGTCCCTCCCCCCCCCTATAAGAAAAAAAATACAGGAAAAAAATACCGGATAGCTCGGTCTGGTCTCGAAAGTAGCTCTGATTTCAGCAAATACTTGAAACTGGGCTAAAACCAAAATGTCGGATAGGTTTGTCTGACCTCTAAAGTGGTTCTGATTTCAGCAACTACTTCGGATCTGGTGATATGCGGATCCTCTCCCAATAACCACTTTCTTCATGAACCACAAATTTTAATAAAAAAGACTAACAAATGAGAAGGACACATTATGTTATTTTTATAACTTTCGGAGAAAACTTACTTCTTTGACAAACAAGTATGACACTGTTATCTTTCGCTCTAAAGGGAAGGACGAAAAGGTTCCTCGTGTCTTTGGCTTTGACGATTGCACTCGGCAAAAAATCACCGTAGACATTTGGATGTGCTTTGTGATGCTGGTAGAATTTCAAAATCCTGTTATATGCCTTGGAACAGTCAAATTTAGATACTCTGAGGAATCTCAGCAGGAATATGTCATCTAAGCATGGATTTAAGCCTGAAACTTCTGAAAGAGAAAACAGAAAGAAAAGGTGAGGGAGTTCACATTGATGGATTCTTGCAATTGAGCAGTTTTATCGAAAGGTAACATATCCACTTTTTAGAAAAACTCATTTTATGACATTTTTTAAATCCTTCAGATGTCTTTAATCGAACCACTTACTCTCAAGAAATACAAACGGGTTCAATCCTTGTATATTTAAGGGTGAAGTATGACTTTTTGATCAAAAGGTAACAAATCCGTCCTCGACACTTTTTGTTTTGAGCAAAACGGGGCAGATCCTGAATGAGCCTGTAGTACTAAAAAATTTGGACTCAAAAGAACACATGTCCAAAATCTTCAAACTTTAATGCACTAGTTTTCAAGTACTTCGATAAGTGAATATGAGAAGATGAAATATTTGGGTTTTGGTAAAATTGGAATTCAATATTCGGGTTTTCGTTCGAAAAGGCACATATCCAAAATTAAGATGGCGATATCTCCTTGTTTTTTTTTTTTAATTTTTTTATGCAAACAATTCTTACTCTGGGACACAATTTGCCATGCTTTTGTGCTCAATTCTGTGCCCAGAAAAATTGACGAAACTATTTTGCTTTTACCCTAATTCATTTTTTTCACCTCGTGAACATTTTATGAAAATAGATATTAGGGTGGTTCAAGAAACCTTTTTTCAGCTAGAGTCCAGGACACCCCCTTTTTTTTACACTTACTAATAGTGTTATGCTGTAAAAGTTTTAGCTTCTTACTCAAATTTTAAGACGGTGCTTAATGACCCCTTAATTTAATATTAGCCGTATCAATAGAAAATGCCACAAATTGAGAAATATTTAATTTCCCCAGCTGTTTTTTTGTAAATAATTGTTTTATTGCAATGTATATGCATATTTCTAGTGCATATTATAATATGTAGCATTGTTTTTTCAGTTCGAAGTATTTTTAACCCCCCCCCATACTATTGAAGTTTTGGGGAGGGGGTTGAGCAGCCTCTTTCAGTTGAAATAGGAAGCTAAAATTCTTCCAGTATATTGCTATCCATAAGTCTAAAAATATTGAGGGGTGTCCCGGTATCTAGGAGAAACTTTTTTTTACATGTATTTTTGAACCACCCTAATAGATATTTTTCCTTTTGATAAATTAGTCCTCAATTTTAGTTCATTCGTCTGATTAGCCTTCACTTAAATAGAGAAAATTAATTCTTACAAATTTATTAAAATTATACTTCCTTCGTCACGTATCAAACGCTACATTTGAATAATTTTACATTGATTAATGATACGGATGATTTTTTTATTTTTTGCTTGAACATTTTTTGAGTGCAATGACAACATTTACAACATTTGACAACAGTTGACAACATTTTTTTGAACAAAAATACCTTCTGGAGGGGTTTTTTGATGAAAAATACCTTCTGAAAGGGTTTTTTCTAATCAAAACATCCCTCACATGCATAAACTACTGCACTAGAATTTGCATTAATGTTAAAATTAATGGCTCTGAGGGTGTTTTCACCCCCCCCCCCCTTTGCTGCGCCACTGCTCTTCCTCTCGACTTTGAGAAATAGGTACGTACGTATTATTCTTTTACTAGTTTTTGTTAAGGAAAAATTGATGAATATAAAATAGCACTCCAGAAAACTCCATCCAAAATATTTTCAAACGAGTAACGGAAGTTTGTCGATTTTTAAAATCTTGGGATATAATGGTCATTATTTTCTAAGCAGAGCAATTAATTGGTTGAAGTGATATTGTGAAAAAGCGGAATAAAGAATCGAAAGACTTGCTTCTTTTAAGTGGATAGGAACGGTGGATTTCAGGTCAACTTATGGGCACCATGGACGCTAATTCCATCATGTCAAATAGATCTGAACTGTAATCAGTGTATCCAATCAAAATCCACCAGAACAGAACTGCACATTCTGCATATGGGGTGTAGGGTGGGGGGCGCAGTTCGTGCTGCCCGGGGAAACCTATCAATTTTTCGTTCTTCTCTTTTTTTGAACTTTAGCAATGTGAGTGGGAAAAAAAACTTCTTTGGCGTCCAAAAGAAAAGTTTTTGTACAAGATTGTATCAATATTCAAAAATCAACGCCTTACACATTGACTACAGGTTTTCTCACTTTATTATGTTTCACGAAATGTGTTTTTACATCAAGTGACAAAATGTCACCCCTCTGACCGTAAAAAAAAAAAAAAAAAAGGAATCATCCGGTCATTCACGCCCTCTACCAGTGCCCCCTGGTATACAAATTGTGTTTAGAAGTCTTTATCTAACTCAGTGAATCGGAGTGTAATTTTACTCCACGGGTAAAATTCCTGCATTTTTTTTTCTTCTCTTTTTTTTTTTTAATTTATTTTTTTGAAAACTAAGGGTTGTTTCATTCCAACCTCTAGCTCTTTTCTGGCGAGTTCCCTCCCCCCCCCAACATTTTCGTACCAATATGATCAGTTTAAAAACGAATTGAATTAAATGAACTTTTATTTTTTTTATTTTTTAACCGGTTGAAATGCCGCACCTCTGGCTGCTGTGCCACTGGCGAGTGCCACTCCTACCAACCCCTGGGTACGCCCCTGGCCCCTTAATAGTTCTAGGAAGTAATGCCATTCGATAAAATACGAAAAGTTCATAATATCGCCTCCTAATGAGGGAAAATATAACAATTCATAAATTATTATTATTATTTTTTATGGGAACGATATTTTTCCCACGCTTTTTTCGTACACACAATTTTTCCAAAACAAATTCCAATGCTCTAAAATTCTCAATCACTATTATTAAACGCAGTGAAAAACGTCTTGTTTTCTCAATACCTTTGATTGTGGTATTATACACAGCACAACATAACTACAAAACGGCTTTCACAATTAACTTAAGAATTACAAAACTCAATTTTTGGCCATTTCATGTTCTGCTTCGTAGAATAAGTAACAAATTCATATAAGGAACTACTTTACTCATTTCTTTCTTTTTCACCAATATGTCCTTTATTTGGTGTCAGAAATTGTTGTTTTTAAGGAGTATCTCCTTCATTTAGTGCTTTTTTTTTTGGTAATGTGCCATGATCAGCTATTTCGTTCTTTTCAAACTGCCATAGTGGCCATTGTTTGAAAAATTGGATCAGATTCTCATAGTACATTCGATACGGCGATAGAGCCCAAACATAACTCATTCAAAAAATTTCTTTGTCGTTTTACAATATTTTTCTTTTCTCAGTAACTTTTTTGTCTTTATCAATTGCTTTCAGAATTTGTTTTCTTCTCCCGATATATTATCTATGCTTTTTATTTATTTATAATTTTTTTTTGGAGGGGGGGAGGGGTCGAACATTCTTTGTTTACTTCCAACAGATGTTGATATATTATACTGAGGCTCTTCCAGACAAAAGCTTCAGGAAATGTTCAAAACTAATATTTCCAAGAAATGCACATGAGAGTTGTTTCTTTTAAAAGGCCATTCATTAATTACGCAAGGGTCCCAAGTGAGGGGGGTTGGAAAAATCTCTACATAACCTTAATTGGGAGGTGGGGGGTAGTCATATCCATTCTTACGTAATATTTTTCAAGTCGATATTTTACATTAGAATTCATGCGGTCAAGTGATTTGTCAGAGATCATATTTCATTTGCGTCTGGAAGGTAAAAAACGTATTAGGATGAGCTGCTATTTATTTGTTTTATAAAGAATGAATAGTGTAAAATATAATCCAAGAACCGCACAATGTATGGCATAGTTTTTTTAAAATTATTATTGCATCATATGTAAAAAAAAAAAAATGTCGAAAAACATTCAGAATTGATTCTAACGTTTAAGTAAATATTTCTTTACACAAAAATGTTGAATTTGGTAATAAGTGAATTTAATAACGACTCCAGTGATTTAAGTCGCGATATTTTATTATTTTAAAAAACGAAATGGAACCTTACGTAAGGATGGGGGGAGGGAATCAAAAATCACCTTGCGTATTAATGAATAGCCCCTTACCAAAAAATAATGAACGTTTATTTTTGCCTTTTCATTGAATTTTTCATTTCCTTTCAATAGATGGCGTAACCTTTCATTTTGAGCCCCAACGAAATTGTTCGGATTATCATTACGATCAATGCTTCTGCCTAATACATATATCAGACACATGTTCTCGTTTACTTAAAGTGCCGTGCAAAACTCTCAAAAAATAAGCAAAGGATAAAACAGTCTTTGGTTTATTATTCAGTGAAATTGTGCCAAATCAAGAAATTCTCCGAAAAGTGTCAAAATTTTTAGATGCAATTTTCTCTATTAATGGCATTTTTTCTACACTAACCATCATCAAAAAAGGAAAGTTTTTTTGAGCAATCACGATTGCTCTCATTTGACTGTTTTTGGCGTCCTATCGTTTTATTTTCCCACCGCCACCCTCCGCACCATCACCGTCGACCGGCTCCTCACGATGCTGCTCCTATAGCGAAAGCCGTCTCCAGGTTGCATCCATGTCCTACACACACGCACATACATACACAACTACACACACACACACACACGCACATATACACACACACATACACAAACACATACACACACGCATACATACAGACACCTACACAAACACATACACACTGTAATGTTACTCACAAGTGCTTTAAATACGTTTATTACACTGGACAACACACAAGCACACGATACATTCAGCTTACAGCAATTCTACATAAACAAAACCCCCCCTAGTCTCGAACCCAGAGTCCCCGATAAGACCCTTCATCGGATGATGCCAGATGCACCAACTTACATTACATCTCCCCCTAAAAGTGTTCAATCAGTCTGGACGGCGCATGAACAGTCCTACCGCTCCGAGTCTTATATGGTATAATGTCAGGAACGCCACTAGGAGAATGGGTAATGTCCACTGGATTACTGGTGGAATCTTCTTCCCGGGAGCTGCCATACCCCACTGTAGAGTCAGGAGCACTGTCCTCCTTCATAGGGGAGTCTTCACTATCCCAGGAGAACGATTTTGGCAGCGGTGAGGGATGGAGGTACCTGCGGTTCCTTCGAAGAACCCCTCGCGGAGTCTCGATAATATATGATCTGGGAGCCTGGTGAGCCGCTTTTACCTTCCCGTATGTCCGCATGTCAGACACCCGCACTTGTTCGCCTATGTTCAGTTGTGGAAGTTGTCTAACTTGATGTTGTCGATCGAAGTAAAATTTCTGCTTCGAAATTCTTTCTTCTTTTTTAAGTAAGGATTCCTCATCCAATGCTCTGGGTTTAAGCTTCACGCTTAGTGTAGGAATCGGTGTCCTCAAACATCTTCCCATTAGAAGCTCAGCTGGACTATGCCCATTTTCGAGTGCCGTGGCTCTTAGTGAAGCAGCATAAGATAAGGATCCTCTTTTTCAGCTTTTACGAAGTGCAGCGTGAAGTTTTTTTTACCATAGATTCAATGAAACCATTACTTTGAGCATGCTTGGGACTAGATGTTACAATGGAAAAACTTGTATTGATTGGCGAATTTCCGATACTTAGAATCTATTATTGCTTGGGAAAACTGAGGGCCATTATCACTTCTCACTACTTCTGGAATCCCGTGGCGTGCAAATATGGACTTCATGTGGTTAATGACTGCTTCAGAAGAAAGGCCTCTCTAACTTTGCCACTTCAATATATCTGGAGTAGTAATCTGCCATAATACCAATTACCACTTACTTTGAGAAGATCAGCTCCAACCGTTTGCCAAGGTCTATTTGGAAATGCTAATGGAAGCAGGGGTTTCTTTGAAATATCTTTGATGTTGGAATACACTTGTGACATTTTGAGACGAGATTCTGAATTTCTGTTGATAAACCTGGCCACCAAACAGACTCGTGAGCTCTGGCTCTGCATTTTGTTATTCCAAGATGACCATCGTGTATCCTATTTAGAATTTCTTCTCGCAGTTTTGAAGGTATAATAATTCTAGAATCTTTCATTAGCAAATCATTTTGAACAGAGATTGAATGACGATATGCCCAGTATTTTAGACATTCTTCAGGTACTTCATTATTGTCAGGCCAACCATCTTTAGAAAATTTAATCAGGAGCTTGCAGACCGGATCATCTTTCTGTAAAAACCATATTTTCTGCCAAATCTGGCATCTGATGATGGAAAATGTTCAACAACCATTTGCACATAAGCAGTTATTTCTTCACTTAATTCTTCCTTTCCTTTTTTCTGGTAAGGGACTCCGAGACAAGGTATCTGCAATGATTGAGTTTTTTCCCTGGAGTGTACTTGATGGTATAAGAGTACCGCATCATTCGTAACTTCATACGCTGGAGCCTAGGAGTTAAATTACCTAATGGTTTAGACATCATAATGGGCACAAGAGGCTTATGATCTGCCTTCGATGTGAACTTCCATCCCCACGATGAAATCAAGGAATCTTTCACAGGCCCACACGATAGCCAATGCTTCTTTTTCTATCTGCGCATATCTCTTCTCTGTGTCTGACAATGTTTCTAGATGCGTCGAAAACTGGACGTAAATTTACCATTGTCTTTCTGACAAAGAACTGAACCAAGACCGTAGGACGATGCCATCTGCTGAAATGAATATCTCTTTCGTTGGATCATACAAAGCCAATTCAGGAGTTTGACACAGTTTCTATTTAATTTCTTCGAATGCCGTTATTTGAGGGTGCCCCCAAATCCATGCTACATCATTCTTTAACAACTCGTAAAGAGGTTTCGCAACATCTGCAAACTTTGGTATAAATTTATTCAGAAATCCTGCCATCCCTAAGAATCTTCTTAATTCCGTCACGTTTCTTGGGTGTTGGAATTCTAGAAATAGCTTCTGTTTTTCCTGAATCAGGTTTGATACCCTTTCCCGAGATAACATGTCCAAGAAAAGTAATAGATTCTCTTGCGAACTGGCATTTTTCAGCATTTAAAGTCCACCCCGCAGCTTGGAGTTTCGAAAGAACTTCACGTAGTCGTTGATTATGCTCCTCTTCGGTCGCACCAAAAGTTACAAATTCATCCATGAGACCAACTACACCAGGACCTTCTTGAATCATTTCACGAATTCTTTTTTGGAACACTTCGGGGAGCTGATTTAATTCCAAAGGGCAAACGCTTGAACTTAAATCTTCCAAATGGTGTAATAAAAGTAGTTAATTTTGCGGAATCTGGATCTAAGCTTACTTGCCAAAAACCTGCATTAGCATCTATGATACTGAACACTTTAGCATTACTAAACTGACTCAAACTATAGTCGACTGATGGCATGGGAAAATATTCTCTTTCAATGTTTCCCATTCAAGACAGATAAATCGACACAAATTCTTATATCACCTGATTTTTTTCGGAACAATAACCATCGGCGCACACCATTCCGTGGCTTCGTCAACTGGTTCTATAATTTCATTTTTTGTCATCTCATCTAATAGCTTTTTCAATTTACCCCTCCAGAGCTACTGGAACTCGCCGTTGGTACCCGAAACTGCATAAGGCTTAGCATCATCCCTTAGCTTTATACGGTATGGCTTTTCAACTTTCCCAATTACTTGAAATAGTTTAGGAAATTCATGCAGGGGATCTAATTTTGACTTCAGTTCAAAAATTCGTTGAATGAGATTTAGATTTTCACTTGCTATACAACTTAACAATGGATGTTGCAAATTATTGACTATATACACCTCATCTTCATAACTAAAATTCCTTGTTCTTTAGTTTAACATGAATTATCCCCAGCCAAGTTCAAATTCTCCCCATCGGGACCACAGATAATTTTATTTGAACTTTCTAATCTTATATATTGTAATTTTTCTTCATAAACAGTTTTGGGAACCACCGTCACATCTGTCCCCGTATCAATTTTGAACTCCAACGGTGTATTTTCCAGAAATATTTTAGCATTCCAGCGTTTTCCTGGATGATTGTGTTTATTGTTAGTGTCCATTATGTGACCTATAAAATTCGAACTCTCCGACTGTGTTTTTTCAATTTCATTTACACGTAATCTTGCCTTACACACTTCGGCATAGTGTCCTACTTTTTTGCAACGGTTACAGATAGCTTTGCGAGCCGGACAGTCTAATTTGGTATGTTTATTTGGTTTACCACACCAGAAACATGCATTTGTTTTCGTTTCTGAATTAGACGAATCGGCAGCTTTCGAGTTCTTAAATTGAGTGTTATGCTTATATTTCTTATTCTGTGGTACAGCAACTCTGTTAGCCACTTTAAACGATGTAGAATTATCACTCAGAATGTGTTGTTGATTCTTAAATATCTCCGCTTGGCGGGCTGTCGTAATTCCTTTTTCTAGAGTAAGCTTTGTATCTAGTTGTAAATTTTCAGAAACTTTCTTATCGCGAATACCGCAGACAATTCTATCCCTAATCATTTCTTCCTGAAAACTAGCAGGAAATTCACATGAGGATACTAATGCATACAACGATGTGATAAACTGTTCTACAGATTCACCTTCATCTTGTGTTCTCGTATAGAACTTATATCTTTCGTATATTACATTACGTGTAGGAATAAAATAAGATTGAAATTTCTCTCTTACAACATCATACTTTTTGATATTTTCTTTGCTTATTTGAAACGATAACAAAATATCTTCAGCTTGCGAGCCCATTAGATGAACCAAACTGTTTACCTGTTCTACTTCGTCTTTCGTCGTTAGGCCTGACGCCGATCGAAACCGCTCAAATCAGTCTATCCATTTTTGCCAGTCGTCAGGACGAAAAGAGAATTGTTCAGACGCAGGTATTTGATACATTGTTGTTTAAAAACGCTGCCACCATGTAATGTTACTCACAAGTGCTTTAAATACGTTTATTACACTGGACAACACAAGCACACGATACATTCAGCTTACAGCAATTCTACATAAACAAAACCCCCCCTAGTCTCGAACCCAGAGTCCCCGATAAGACCCTTCATCGGATGATGCCAGATGCACCAACTTACATTACACACACATACAAACACATACACACACGCATACATACAGACACCTACACACATGCCTACACACACATACACATACCCCTACACACAAACACACATACCCCCCACACACAAACACACACGCCTACATACACACACTCGTGATTGCGAAAAACATAATTTGAATTCAAGATGTAAAATTCAAATTAATTTTTTTTTTTTTTTTAGCTTGTCCGAATGCGCAGTTTCCGAAATGCAAATTTCCTGCTTCACCGCTGGCAGAATATAAATTTTGTACGCTGCCAGTTTTTTATTTTTTGATAGATAAATAAATATAAAACGAAAATTTCTGACTGGCCATAACACATAAATCACGCAAAAAGAATTACCTGGTCGGACGCGTCTTTGATTCTTCCACTAAACAAGTCTCACCCATCTCGGACGAAACGAACTAGACTCTCTTTTCAGGGCATCATAAAACAATGTGATCTCAAAATCGACGCAGTCTAAACTAAGTCCGAAGATTCCTACGACGAACCTACCCTTTCGGGCATTCTCACGTACCTAGGGCAGCTCATGGACTCGCTGAAGCTTTTTACAAACAGGACTACTTGGACCCAAACTGAAAAACAACTTTTCCACGATATAGGGCTATTCTACAAGGAAACTGGTGGTAAAATCTTCCGACTGTTTCCAGCAAAGCCCGATGCTGACTCCGACTCCTCCATGGACGAAAACGATGACCAGACGGACAACAAAGCACCTTTCCCCATTCATCCTGCCATTCCTCTCCCAAAACAAATTCATCTCCCTCACACCTGACGACGAAGTTAGCACCATTCAGTGCTCACCTAGTAAAGAACAAGGAACTGCGGATTCTGGCAGTCAGTCTCATCCTGCCAATCCAAGTATGGGAAAGAAACGCCCCCCCCCCCTCTCCCATTACGGTCGCCGACGCTGCCGAACCTGTAAAGCTACTGGAACTCCTCTCCACGATAAGTGCCGGAAAAATACAAGGAAAGATCCTCGGCGACAATCTCAAAGTCTCCTCTTCCATGGAAGAAGATGTCGACCTCATAGAAAAGTACATCCAGGACCACCACCACCACCAATTCCACAGCCGGATTCTCCCGAGCAAAATCCCGCTTAAGGTCGTCATCCGGGGACTGCCCGTTACCTTTCCCCCAGACGAAATTCTCCAAGACTTCAAAGGCTACGGGTTTGATGTCTCCAAAGTTGTCCAGATGAAATCTGGTCTTGAGAGGTAACCCCTCCCGCCCTACATCGCCTTAATCACCAAGGACGACAAGGCCGAGGATATCTTTGCCGTCAGCAACATCGGCTACCTCCGAATATCAGTTAAATGCCTCAGCCCAAAGACCATGGACATGCAGTGCTACCGCTGCCAGCGCTTCGGTTATACGGTGACCAAGTACCATAAAACCCCCAGATGCCTCAAATGCGCCCAGGAACACAGGACCTACGAATGTACTAAGGACAAGATCACCCCTGCCTGCTGTGCTTTTTGCGTAGGTGCTCACACCGTCAATGCTCCAGCCTGCACTGAAAGATCCAAGCCCCGGACACCCAAGACAAATTGGACTTTCCCGACACGAGTTAACAAATCATGAAGCCGAAGGACCCCCAGTGCAACACCAAAAACCACTGCCGACTTCCTGCTCCGAACAGTCACAAAATTAATACTTAAAATTAACAAGTAGGGGAATGTGGGACAAAGTGAAATAGTTAAGATGACTGAGCTTTTTCAAAACGAGCAAACTAGAAATTTGTTTTGAAAATTGCAGTACATAATTACATGCATTGTATTTTTAATAAAACTTGCATTAAATCATTATTTTTTTTTTTGGCAGTAAAATTGTTCCTTGAAAAAAAAAAAAAAAAAGGAAATTTAAATTTTTTTGTTCTCATGGGGGCAAAAGGAAAAATAAAATATTTTACGGATGAAAGATTTTTTATTCGATTGTGAAAAATTTCTTTTTTCCTTCATGTATTAAGTAGCTTATTAATATTTTTATCAGTTTATTGTTTTATTATATTTTTGAACAAATTAATGAGCAAATAAAATGATTCTTGAAAAATGAAAATATAATAAAACAATAAACTGATAAAAATATTAATAAGCTACTTAAGAGCCATTGTCTGTAAGGATCAGGCAGGTTGTGATTGTTGGGATTTTTAATTTTCTTTATTTTCACATAGGTTGTTTCTTATCATGAATGTAATGTAATTCCGAAATTTGAGCTTTGTCTGACTCACGGTTTTTGAGAAAACAATTTTTTTTGTTTAGGGGGCGTGGCCTATTTTTGCTGATTTTTCAAATTTGCAGATTTTAATGTGCTTGTTGCTTGAAGCGCCCTTATAATGACATGGATTTTTTAATTCCATATTAATATATGGTCTTGTTAGATACTGTTACAGCTGTCAAATCGGTGACACTATGAGGGCGACGCCCACAAACTCCGTTTAAAAATGACCAAAAATGAATTTTTTTCTATATTCAAGGCCAATTTTCTCAAAGCGCCTTCATGATGACACCAACATTTTTAGATCATTTTCTAGCCACACTTACATACATCAAAAATATGTATCAAAATCGGTGTCACTATAAGGGCGCCAGAAGATATTGGAACTTTTATTCGATAAATTTCACAAAAACACAAATATTTAAAATCTAACTACAACTGTCGCCCTCATAGCAAAGATCTGATACTAAATTTGGTTGATAACCAACATGTTTGTCTAACATTTGCACAAAAAAATCGGTGTCACTCCTATTATTTTTGGAAATATAATCGTTCGAAGTTAGTACGTTATGGCGTTTTTTTATATTTATATATTTAATCTTTTCACCCCCAGATAGTTTTTTTGAACATATTTATTTTTAATTTAATACAAAAATGTGTATCTTTTAACATAAATAGCTTTGGCAGTAAGAGCGTCTTTTTCTTGAATAGAAAATGCCCGTTTTGATATAGGTACAGGCGGATGTATTGTGCATAATATGTCTAGATTATCATACCAATACTCATCTTGTTTTTTCGGCCAAACAAATCTATTTATTCCAATTGTTCTTGACATACATTTGACCTCAACTTGCAAATGGATTTAATACGAAAGATGTATAGAGAGAAGCTCTTACAAACATCTTATATAAATGCTTCAAATTTTCAACTAATAAATATCCCTGCATTGCCAAAAGTTCAATTTAATGAAATTGGATGAGCCCTATCTTTACGAGCTCAGTTCAAGTTCACTTCAAAGCAGAAGGAGTATTTATAAGAGCAATTTACGATTGGTGAAAATACTGGGAAAAAACAACATCCCTGTCAAGTTGCACACTAGATGAGAAATGTAATTCGTAACGGGGAAAAAACTGTTCGTTGCTTCAGAGTATTGTACTATGAAACAAATCCTATCCCTTTTTTTTCGATGGAAGAAACAAAAAAAACGAATGCATTCTCAATACATCAAATGAGAATATTGAAGAAAGCGAACATTCAGAATCTGAATTTGAAGATAACATAGACCAAAACGAAGAAAACATTACGAATCAAATCATACCAATTTCAGAAAGACGGTCATCTCTTATTGAAAACTGCTAATTTTGTAGCACTAAAGCATGGGAAAACATGGTATCCCAGAAAAAGAGTAGAAGTTGACCATTTGCAAGTTTATGTCAAATGCATGTCAAGAACAATTGGAATCAACAAATTTGTTTGGCCGGAAAAACAAGACGAGTATTGGTGTAATAGTCTAGACATGTTATGCACAATAGATCCACCTGGTACCTATATCAAAACGGGCATTTTCTATTCAAGAAAAAGACTCTCTTGCTGCCCAAAGCTGTTTATGTTATAAGGTACACTTCTTTGTATTAAATTAAAAATAAATATGTTCAAAAAAAATCTGGGTGTGAAAATATTAAATAAATAAATATAAAAAAAAACGCCATAACGTACTAACTTGGAACGATTATATTTCCAAAAATAATAGGAGTGACACCGATTTTTTTTTTGTGCAAATGTTAGACAAACATGTTGGTTATCAACCTAATGTAGTATCAGATATCTGCTATGAGGACGACAGTTGTAATTAGATTCTAAATATTTGTGTTTTTGTGAAATTTATTGAATAAAAGTTCCAATATCTTCTGGCGCCCTTATAGTGACACCGATTTTGATACATATTTTTGATGTATGTAAGTGTGGCTAGAAAATGAACTAAAAATGTTGGTGTCATCATGAAGGCGCTTTGAGAAAATTGGCCTTGAATATAGAAAAAAAATCATTTTCGGTCATTTTTAAACGGAGTTTGTGGGCGTCGCCCTCGTAGTGTCACCGATTTGTCAGCTGTAACAGTATCTAACAAGACCATATAGTAATATGGAATCAAAAAATCCATGTCATTATAAAGGCGCTTCAAGCAACAATCACATTAAAATCTGCAAATTTGAAAAACCGGCAAAAATGTGCCACGCCCCCTAGACAAAAAAAAATTGTTTTCTCAAAAACGGTGAGTCAGACAAAGCTCAAATTTCGGATTTACATTACCTTTATGATAAGGAACAACATATGTGAAAATAAAAAAAATTAAAAATGTCAACAATCAGAAATGCTTTAAACTGCCTGATTCTTACAGACAATGGCTCTTAATACATGAAGGGAAAAAAAATGAGAAATTAAAAAGCGAATAAATGAGAAAATCAGTGAATGAATGCATTAATAAGAGAATTATTAAATGAAGGAATGAAAATAAATTAGTTAATAAATGAATAAGTGTGTTAGTGATTTAGTTATTGATTGAATGAGTAAACGAAATGAACAAATTTCACTTTGCCCCATCCACTTTGCCCCGCATGCCCTTGACTAATAGTGAAAAATATTAAAAATACAAATAAGCGAAATATCAACTAAATAAATACTGCACCGAATGCTTGCAGATTCCAATTAATATTTCAAATGCTAAAAACAAGAGCTTTATCACTTGATAATAACAAAATAATTTCTGACTTTCAATAAAATATTGCAAATTGAGCATCAATTTTTGAAAATTGCTTGTGTGATATACTTTGATTTTTAAACATAATTTTTCTTGACTGTGATAGACTGCACATGTTACAACATAGTTAAAATTGGCGCAAAAAAGCGGAGTAAATATTTTACTATTTCCCTTTGCCTTGCTATTTCACTTTGCCGCACGTTCCCCTAAATATTCTAAACCATTTTAAATTAATCAGAATTTTAAAAAGCCAAAAATTTTCAAAGAAAACAGTAAAATCGTAATTAGTCGGTGCGTGTAAAATATTATAAGTCCTTCAGATTCTTTCTGGTGTTAAGGGACTCAAATGCAAAGTCCTACCCACTTTCAGTTTTCCTCCCGACGTAAAATGTTATTTTTCTCATTCTTGATTTGCTTTCAACAGATGGCGCTACCTTACATTTTGACCATTTAAGAAATTCTTAGGTTCAATTACACTAGTCAACAAAAAAGAACTTTTTGTCTGCATCTTGGTATTAAACAGTCAATTCCTACTAATTTTGGGTCGAGAAAAACGAATATGCTAGTGGATTTTTTTTTATTAGCTCTTGTTTTCAATATACATAAAAGCCCACTGGAGAAATATGCACAGCAACCACACATTGATTTCGAGGTAAAAAAAAAAAAAAAAAAAAAAAAAAAAATCCTGTGCAATAAATATTGTTAAATAGGTCCCGTTTTATTGAACAATGCTTATTTTTTGGAAAGCAGTGGATGCTTTTGGCTTTTTGCTGTAAACGCTTCATTTTCAATTGCTTTTTGTAAGTCAAAGAAAGACCATGTCTTGTAATAGTTCAGCAGCATTTGGTGAGCATTAACTCAGCCCAGTGATCCTGATATCTGCGTTCCATTGTAAAAAACATCTTGGTGAATCGTTTCCTCTTGCTCACTGTTCATAGCTTTATTTTTTAAACAAAATGTCCTGGAAGAAGTGAACAAAAGAAAAAGTTTCAGAGACATATTATTAATCAATGGTTACAGAACTTCTGTAGAAATTATTTGCCCAACTGTTTTTAGTTCTTGTCTTTCCTGCTACTTAGAAATACTTGTAATATACTCTAAAAGGCTTAGGTCTTTTTTTTTCTCCCCTCGCAATTTAATTTTCAAAAACAGTGATTTTCATTATTGCGGGTATTTGAAGGGCCGTCAAAAATTCTCTCATTAATCTTAGCTTCAATTTTTCTTCGAAATTTCCCTCTAAGTAGGCTTGCCAGATTTCTGAAATGTTCAACCGGGACACCAGATTGCTCCCCCCCCCCCCCCGCTTGTCTAGTATTCAAAAGGGTCATGCCCTTGGCTGAGTTTTGGAGTGTTTTATAGGGCAGTTTATTCTCAATGCTATAAATAAACGCTTACTAATTATGAACATGAAACAGGCGTTATAAAAATGACATAAGACAAATTATTTGAACATTTCACATCGAGAACATGTAGATAGTGTGAATATCGGTGGATGAATGGAAACTCATGACAATTCAGGTAAAAAAAAAGAGAGAAAAGCAGAGAGAGAAAAAAAAAATTAATTTGAATTTTGACATCTTGAATTCAAATTATGTTTTTCGCAATCACGAGTGTGTGTATGTAGGCATGTGTATTTCTGTGTGGGAGGTATGGGTGTTTGTGTGTAGGGGGTATATGTATGTGTGTGTAGGCATGTGTGTTTGTGTCTGTGTGCAGGCATGAATGTGTGGGTAGTTGTGTGTATGTATGTTTTTGTGTGTGTATTTGTAGGTGTCTGTATGTATGCGTGTGTATATGTGTTTGAGTGTGTATTTGTAGGTGTCTGTATGTATGCGTGTGTATATGCGTTTGTGTGTGTATGTGTTTGTGCATATGTGTGTAGGTGTATGTGTTTGTGTGTGTGTGTGTAGTTGTGTATGTATGCGCGTGCGTGTAGGACATGGGTGCAACCTGGAGACGGCTTTCGCTATAGGAGCAGCATCGTGAGGAGCCGGTCGACGGTGATGGTGCGGAGGGTGCTGGCGGGAAAATAAAATCATAGGAACGCCAAAAACAGTCAAGTGAAAGCGATAAGCAATCGTGATTGCTCAATAATAATAATAATAATAATAATAATATTATTAACTTACCGGAAAGATTCTTTTTAAGAATTTGTAGGGATCGCTTCCTCTTTTCCTCGGTTTCACCAATTTCATTTTGAACTGATTTAAGCGACGAGGAATCTAGTTCAGTTTCGTCATGTCTGGTCCTCATTACTCGGACTTAGTCCTACTTGTCAAGGTATGTTTTAGAACAGAATCAGCTTCTACCTGCAAATAGAGCAAAAATAGATTCGCTTAATCACCCCCTTTTTCCTGAAAAGTCAAAAACTAAACAAGAACTAATATTAACTTGAGGGCTCGATTAACCTCTGAAGCTAAGTCTCATTTCATTGCCCCTCACCTTTTCAATACATATTTTCTAGAAATTTTATGCACATTGAAGCAAAACTCACTAAAATGCAAAATGTATTCTTTCCAAAAAACGGCCAAGCCTACTTCCGGTTAAAGTTTATTACCTCCCCCCCCCCACCCCCCAGACATATTGAGCTTTTGTACATTACATACTTTTGTACTCCCATTCGCAGCAGTTACGGGTGGCTAGTTGTAGGTTCAGATTTACCACTTCATAAAATTTATGGAGTGTGATAAAAGTATATTGGTTTATTAAGTGTGAAAAAAGTTGGAGTGAATTCCACAGATGAAAATAGCTTGCTAACACTTCTTATGAACTGTGTCCTCACTTTTTAAAATTCTGCCAAAATTTTTATTTAGCGAGTCTTTCTTTTCTTTCGAGATTCTTTTAACAATACTTTCAATAGCAGAAACTGAAATTTTAAAGTCAATTTTTGGGCCCCTTGTTCATTCTGAGGGGAAGCTCAGGCTTCCTGAGCCTTTTGGGTAATCAGGCCCTGATTAACTTTTAAACAAGCTAATTTAAAAGAAAAAAAACATCTACTCTATTAGATTTTGACTTCTTGAATCACATTGCATCTTTCGCACTCACAAATTGCGACAGGTTAAAACTCGTTGGGCTTCTTCTATCTACAAATGAGATGGAATGGAAATGGAGAAGAAATTTGCACCCATTTGTAGTAAGACTGGTGATTTTCTAGATTAAGTTATGTGCGGCGTATCCGTAAAAAAGAAGTGGTGATTAGTGTGCGGTAATAAAGATTTGGTTATTGTGGCCAATTTGCATCCCTACATTTATCATAAATATTATATTTACAGCGCATTTCGTCAAGGTATTTTTATTTCTTATCAATCTTAATTGATGGAGATTAGTAATCTGGAAATTGCATTGATAAAGTTTTGCTGCTCAAGTTCATCCATGTAAATATTTTGTCTCTCAAAAAATTGATTTTACGCGAAAAAAAACCGTTTTAAATGTAAAATTTGCTTGAGTAAACATTAAAAAAAGGGAGCGCAAGCAGCAGACGGTTTGTAACCAAGACGACGAAGAGTGATCTTTTTGTATAAACATCTAAAACGCCAAGCTATACTTATTATAATTTGAAAAATCAAGGGAACATGAATTGCGGTCAAATGAGCAATTCTTAAATACTGATAAACGAAAAAAAAAAAAAAAGGAGAAGAAACGACTTTGGAAAAACCTTTTTATGTAGATAATTCTGTCGATTTTTCTTAGTAAGAAAAAGGCATGAAGAGAAAAGTGTCCATTCACTTGAAAGGAAGATATTAAAGAGTTGCAAACACTCTTCAAGACTGTTTGGGGGCATTTCGTTTTGGATATTATCAGTACTGACTGTCATTTCTACTTTTTGTAACGGACCGTGGTGGCCTAATCGGACTTGCGACCAGAAGGTCCCTGGTTCGATCCTAGCGGGTCGAAGATTCATTATCTTTATTAAGGGTGACTGGGGGATGTTAAATATGCTCGTGGTCACAAAGTCCTCCAAGTGAAACGATACCTCTGGGGCAGAGGCGGATCCAGAAACTTTTGTAAGGGAGGTCTAGTTTAAATGGACAAATCTCCATTGTAAAAAATTATCAGTTAAGCAAGTCTGCCCATCCCTCCATGAGTGATGTCCCTGCTCCAAAAACTTCTAATGGTGCAACTGACACCATGGATCATATTCCCTCAAATTTTTATAAAAAGTCACCACAAAAATACTCAAAATAGCAGTAGACAAGTGAACGAACCCAGTCGAATTATGATGCGATGAGAAGAAATACGTTGCATATCCAAGGGGGAAAAAAAGATTAGCATTGATTCCATGTACTATTATTTTCAAACCTAAAAAATTGAACTTTAAAAATGATCATTGTAAAATTCTTGTCACAGGGGGTCACCTGACCCTTTGACGCTCCCCTGAATCCGCCCCTGCTCTGGGGATGCTAGATTGCTTCTGGTCTGGTTCTAAATTATCGAACTGTCCATGTTGGTGCTGCCATCTATCGTGTTGTCTGAGCCAAATCAGACTTCCACCAGAAATAGGTGCTCGATTAACCGGAAGCCGTACCCCTCTGCCTTAAAATCACGTAGCAATCGAGTAGCCACTCGGGTTTCCCGAGTGGCATAAGTAACTACAACAGCACTTTTTGTAGCTAATAGTAAAAATAAGAGCACTATCACATAGCATTTTTTTTAAATTAAAATGCATTCACCGCCGTTAAAGAGCTGCCGGCATGCACAAAATCATCGGCGTGCGTAAGGGGCCATTCATTAATTACGTAACGGTCCCGAGGGGGAGGGGTGTTGAAAAAATCTCTGCATACCCTTACTCGGGGGTGTCAAGTCCATTCTTACGTAATATTTTCCGAGTTGATATTTTATATTAAAAATCGCGCGGTCAAGTGGTTTGGCAGTGATCATATTTCATTTGCATCTGGATGGTAAAAAACATATTAGGATGAGCTGTTTTTTATTTGTTTTGCAAAGAATGAATTAATGTAAAATATAATGAAAGAATCGCACTATGTATGTCATGTTTTATTTTTAATTAGTGTCGCATCATATACGAAGAAATATCGAAAAAGCATTCAGTCTAGATTCTAGGAAATATTTCTTTGCACAAAAAGGTTTAATTTAATAATAGTGAATTTAACAACGATTCCACTGATGAAAGATTCGTTATTTTTAAAAACCGAAATAGAATCTTAAGTGGGAATAGAGGGGGGGGGTGAAAAATCTGACGTACCCTTACATGAGGGGATGAGGGGAGTCAAAAATTGCCAAAATCATCCTTACGTAATAAATGTATGGCCCCTAATGGTACGTACTACGAGCATAGTGCTGGTGGCCTCTGGTCTAGATGAATAAATTGCGCTTACGTGCCAAATTTGACAACCGGACAAGGTGAGAAACCCCAGCTAAATGGGCGGAGTCATCATTCAGAACCAATCAGAAAAGCGAATGACAAGGAGCTACTGGGGTCTTAACCGCTTCACAGTGGCAAACCTAAACGTAGTTAATAATTAGTAGTTTCAACCGTAACTATGTTTATAATGTGATCGCTCACATCCGGAGGGAAAATACTTGGATTTCGATAGTAAGGCCAGCTTATAGCACCACCGTTAATACATTTTAATTAAAGCTGCAGTTTGATAAGTATGCTGCGTATCCTAAAATAGACTGCGTGTTTTCAAAAATTTATAACGAATACGGTTAATGATAACAAACAATTTCTAGCAGGAAATTCATGTGATGGGCTACAAATCCCTCCCTCCCCAATGAGTTCCAAATTTTAGTTCAAAACTTTTTCAACAGATGTCGCTTCAGATAGTAAGCCGTTCATCAAAATTGAAGAATTGAAACTCACCGAATTATTTTCCGATTGCGAGACGCGATTGTAGCCGACGGTAGACATTTTGAAAATATTGTTACGTAATTTTATTGCTTAAAAATATTTTTTGAAAAGTGTGTTGTAATTTTAGATCTTTCTCTCCCTTAAAGCCTTACTATCTTCAACGCCATCTATTGGAAACTTTTTAAACTAAAATTTTCAACTCTGGGTAGAAAAAACTTACAGTCCACCATATGAATTTTCTACAGGATTTTGTTTAAAATTATTTTTAGCATTAACTGTTTTCCTCTTATTATTGTTTGAAAACAGTCAGTCAATTTCCGGATACCCTGTAGTTGCATCTAGCAAGAGCCGTTAAAGGAAGCCGATTGGTCGCCGCGTTGAATGGTTCTTGCCCAGGTTGATCGCAGGTTGATGCTTGTCAGTTGAGTAATATGGAATCAAAAAATCTTCAAGGAAAAAAAACTGTTGATCTACGTGTTTCAAAGAAAAACTATTTTTTTTTTCTTTTTCATCCTCTTTTTTTTTTTTTTTTTGTTGACTCGTTAAAGAATAATCGAAAACATGTATTTATTGGTCGCAAATTATTGATTCAGATAAAATATGGAACAAGTTCATCAACATATCATTCAGTTTTATATCCGTGAATATATTTTTTTTTCAACTTCAAAACAAGAAGAAAAATTATATTTCAACGCTGATAAATTCACCAATCAAGATCTCTTTCCTAAATAACATGGTGTTCGCTACTTGTTCCTTCGTTTCATAAGAAATACTGAAGTTTTAATTTTTTATTAACTTATTTAATTATTTCTATTAATGTATTTAGATAACTGCAGGTGCTTATGCAATTAAAGAACTGCAATGCATTTTCCTTCGAACTTTTATTTCGTTTTGTGTAAAAATAATTTATTTATCTTCTTAAACTATTAACTTTTGTACTGCGTTTGTAAAAAATCGATCATGCTTTGGTTGAAAGTAAATTGCATTTATTTGCATCCTTCTACTATTTTTCCCTTTTTTTCCCCTTATTATTTTCAATTTTACATATATTGCTTTGATTGAGAATGTATCTTTCAGCAAGATTTTCAACAGAGAAAAGTAAATACGTAGTTAAATACGTTAAGTAAAAACGTTAAGTAAAAGTAAATACGCTAAGTAAATACGTTCAAGAAAGAGAGTTCTCAGCTGGATCCGAAGTTGGGTCTATTGATTATAAAAGAAATTAAGTGAGTTGAAATCTGTTTAGTGTGCAATTGTTTCAAATAAAAATAAACTACCTAAGACTTAGCCGTTTTATGCATAACCACCAGTAAAATATTTGTGTAGATGCTTATAAATATAGAATGAAAAGTTCAAAAAGCAGTCTCGCGCTTTTGCGAGAGAACCCTCGCTGAAGTTGTTTAGAGGCAGGACTCCCACCCAAGGCTTCATTTTTTCTCTCATTTTACTGACTCTCCTTACATTGAAAAAAAAACTGACTATGAATTGGTTAGATTTATTTACATTCTAACGACATATTGCAGGGAATTGGCAAACGTCCAGTTAAGACGAGTCCATCTGAATGTGGGGAAAAAGTGAAAATTTCATGCGCGTGTTTCGCTCACTTGAATGTGACTCAGCTTAAATTCGAGGCTAACATAAATCTGCAAAAGCTGACATCCCTTAAAACTAATAGATGCGTCCATTTCCATCTATAAATCCGATGTTTGCCTCTCCATACATTCCGTAGTCAGACAGTAGGTAGAAGCACTACTAGGGTAACACCCCCAGTAATTGGCAAGTCCCCAGTGATTGGCACTTCCAACAAAAATGTCCTAAAATAAGATTCATATCCAAAATTTTTAAAAAAGAAGGCTATATGCCAACTGAATGTACATTTACTTTAAAGATTATAACTTCTTTTCTTGTTACTAAGTGGTAGCAGTGCATAGGAAGGAGAAACAATTGTTACTTGTATCAAATCAGACATTTTTGTTGCAAAAGCTGCTTCTCTGGCTTCAGGGAAGCATGTACATCAATCCATTAAAATATGACTTAAAATGTATTTTAAATTTTAGTAGTCAAAAGTTTTGTTTAGTTGAAAGGTGTTACTTTAAGTGGATAGAAGTATATTTATGTTGCTTTTTGGATTTTTGAAGTAATAATGGATGCCATTTAGTGGGACTTCAGTTTTGCTAGTCCCCAGTAATTGGCACATGTGCCAATAGTCACTAATGTGTTGTGCAATGTGTCACTAGTTTGATCTGACACTTTTCTGATACTTTTGCTGCAACAATATTATATGGGCTGTACTATTGATTTGAATCCTACAGAATCTACTGATAAATTTTAAAGAGAAGCTATTAAAAAAACTATGTTTGGCCACCTCAGTCAGATATTGCAATTGTAGAGAATCGTTTCATTTTTTATGACCCCTTAGAATCATCCGGTAATGTTCTTTTTTTTTTTCAGTGGAAACAGCTATAATTCGTAAAATCAAAACTGTATACTGATTGATGAAATAGCAATAATATCGATATTTTTTCCCATGTAACACTCCAAATTTAATTTTATTTCTCTAAAATACTCTTTCGATGTCCATGTGTGTGTTTTAACTTTAATTTGTGTAAAATTACCTACTTTAAGTTAACACTAATTATGTTTCTTATGATGATAAAATTTGTATGTAATCTAAAAGTGAAAAATAAAGTGATTTTTCAGTTTATTAATATGTTCCAATCACTGGAACACAAGGTGTCATACACTGGGGTATCAGGTGCCAATTCCTGGAAATTTTTGGTAATTTTTTATTCATATATTTTTACAAAAATATCCATTCAAATATTTTTGCTTTTAGTAAACTAAATTGATGCACAGATGTGCATACTTTGATACAAAAATATTTGCAAGTAAATATTTTTTTTTCTAAGTAATGAAAACAGAGGTAAGTTTAAGGGTAAACTCTTTAAAGTGCCAATTACTGGGGTCATTACCCTACATAATAAGAAAAAAAACTGCCATTGGCAAACTAGCTGGTTTTTTTTATTTATCGAACTTCACTTTCTGTATTAGCTACCTCCGCCGACCCACAAGTTTGTTTGTTTTTACTTTCTTCTATATCTAATATATAGAAGAAAGTATTGGATTCGTGCAAATTTTCGAAATTTTTTTTTTTACTTTCTTTAACTAATTGCAACTGTCAGCAAGATTTTGTTCCGTAATATTTTGTAAGTAGAAGCAGTTTTTTAAAGGAGGTACTCACTTTCAAATCATTTTTTACTTTCTTCTATATCTAATATATAGAAGAAAGTATTGGATTCGTGCAAATTTTCGAATTTTTTTTTTTACTTTCTTTAACTAATTGCAACTGTCAGCAAGATTTTGTTCCGTAATATTTTGTAAGTAGAAGCAGTTTTTTAAAGGAGGTACTCACTTTCAAATCATTTTTTACTTTCTTCTATATCTAATATATAGAAGAAAGTATTGGATTCGTGCAAATTTTCGAATTTCGAATTTTGACGGATTCGAACGTTTTGAGGTGTGCTGAGTCCATTTCGACTATTTTTGGAAAATGTCTGTCTGTCTGTGTGTGTATGTGTGTGTGTATGTATGTGTGTGTGTATGTGTGTGTGTATGTGTGTGTGTCACGTCTGTGTGTGACCAGTTTTTTGTGGCCGCTCTACAGCAAAAACTACCGCATGAAATCGAACGAAATTTGGTGCACATATGTGGCCCTATGTGAACTTGTGCCCAATTTTTTTTGGCGCGAATTCCTCCAAGGGGGGTGGAGCAATGGGACGTTTTTTGAGTTACGCGTGCTTGCTATTCCTCAGGAAGTAATTGGCGGAATCAAACAAAATTTGGTCCATATATCGCCATTAACAGGAACAGGTGCTGATTCAATTTTGGTGTCAATAACTCAAACGGGGGTTGAGCTATAGAACGTTTTTTGTCGTCAATTGTGTCTGCTGTATCTCAAGAAATAACAAACGGAATCAAACAAAAATTTTTTGACAAGTAGCCCTTAGTGGGTATAAGAGCTGATTTTATTTTGGTGTCAACAGCTAAAAAGGGGGGGTAGCGCAATCGCCCGTTCTTTTTTTCCATTGTGAGTGCCCTATCTCAAGAAGTAATGCTACGTTCTGGTTGAAATTTGGAATATATGTGAATCCATATGTAAACAGGCTTTGGTTCAATTTTGACGCCAATCGCTCTAAGAGGTGTTGATTTTTTTTTTTTTTTTTTTTTTGCGAATAAAAATAGCTTTATTAATGCAACAATAAGAAAGATAAATCGTAATAGATTGTCGTCTGCGTATTTCTCGTGATTTTAATTGTATGGAAATGATCGGAAATATTATCTCAATGATTTAAAATTTTTAACTGTTGCCATCTTATGTTTGTTAACAAATAAAATATTTGTAATTAATTCAAGCAAGGCGTTTAAAATAACTTTCGATTTTCGCTCTTTGCTTTGCTTTTGCAATAATTCAGACATTGGGATGGTCGTCAAGTTTTTGCATGTGTAATTTTGTTTTTGTCAGGAATATTGGCTTCCTCGTCAAGCATGGGGAGGGATCAGAAAAAGGAAAAATATAGAAGAAAGTTTCGTGATGGCCACAACATACTAGTTTTCCTTTGATTTCAGTTATAAAATACGAAAAAAAAAAAAAAAAAAGCATACCTGGGGCAAGTTGGAGCCCGCAGCCTAGGTGGAAACGTCTGATGGGCGGCAAATTCAAATAAGTTTTGGCACGAAAGAACTAATCTAAAAGGATCAATAAAAAAATTATTCTTTTAATTTGATTCTCATTAAAAGGTATGAAATAAAATCGGTATGATTTCTTGGTTTCAACTTTCAATAGAAATTAATCATTAAAAACTATATATTAAGGTTTATTCTAAAGCAGGCAATGAAATTTAAATTCAAAATTGATAGAAGAAATATAGGTATAGTTTCAAAGCTGTATACCGTCGCATTTTAATACAATTTGCTCCAGATGCTGATATACCCTAGGGTGGTTCAAGAAAACTTTTTTTCAGCTAGAGTCCAGGGCACCCCCTATTTATTTTAGACTTGCTAATAGTATTATGCGGTAAAAGTTTTAGTTTCTTGCTTAAATTTTAAGAGGGTGCTCAATGACCCCTTAATTTAACATTAGACGTAGCATAGAAAACACCACAAATTTAGAAACATTTAATTTACCCAGCTTTTTTTTTTTTTTTTGTACATAATTATTTTTTTGCAATGCATATGCATATTTCTAGGTTATATTATAATATGTAGCATTTTTTCATACGATGTATTTTTTTCATACCCCCCCCCATACTGATGAAGTTTCGGGGAGGGGGTTGAGCAGCCTCTTTCAGTTGAAATAGGAAGCTAAAATTCTTCCAGTATATTACTATCCACAAGTCTAAAAATATTGAGGGGTGTCCTGTTATCTTGGAGAAACATTTTATTTACAAGTATTTTTGAACCAGCGTAATGTACCCATTCTCTCCCAGCTACATAGTACCCTACTTTCATTGAAATTTTATAGAGGAAATGTTATTTAAGATGTATTGGGCGAAATTTTCAGAACTAAAGTGTTTATATTTTGTATAAACTCTTGAACAAACTTGGGGTGTCACCAGTGGGGGGGGGGGGAGGTGGAAAAAAGCTTCTTTTTCTAAAGTTACAGCTTTCAAAAATTCAAGTCTCACGATTCGATCAACATTAATTTATTAAACATTAAAAGGAGAGCAAATCAATCCTTCTCATTCTTTCAAAAAATGGAGTTTTTGAGTAATCTCATTTTAAAAAATCGCAATTATTGGAATTCCAAATTGAATTTCCAACGTTGTATGCATCTTATGTTTGCAATAAAACACGACGCGAAAATTTCACGAAAATGATCTAATATTTAATATTTTAATCGCTGTTTAGGTTTTTTCCCCTTCTCGTGAGTGGGAAAAATTGAAAAAGAAAAAGAAAAAGTCGGAGTCGGACGTCTCAAAATCTACGAGTTGGAGTCGGAGTCGTCCATTTTCCTTCCGACTCCGCAGCCCCATGGTTAGAGGGGCTGCCGCAGGCTGACTCTAAACTTGTAGGATTTTGTATGTTTTATTTTTTCGCTTTCACCACGCATCTGCCACATATAAAGTAGGAAATACTGTTCTGCCAAAGAAAAAGACGACTAAATCTGTGCTAAGAGGTCAAAAGCACTTGCTCCCGCACTTCCCTGTGCCTCAGTTTTCTATTTTGTTTTGCACCTTATCAGTAGCGTAACTAGGGGTTGGAAGGAGTGGCTCTCACCAGGGGCGCAGAAGCCAGGAGGCGGCATTTCCACTGATTAAAAATAAAAAAAAATTAAGAGTTCTGTTTTTTATATTTTTTTAACTGTAGAATTTTAAAAATGCTTATATTTTTTTAAAAAAAATCTCGCAAGAAAAAGAGCTAGAGGGGGGTATATATAGATCTACTGAGAAGGAACATTGGGCATCATTGAAAACAATTCTAAAAAAGGAAAATAAGAAAAAAAAATTATAACGCTGCCTCCTATTTGTCGAATCAATATGTTCCAAAAAATAATAATAATTTTTTTTTGGGAGGTCACAATGACCTCCGATGACTTCCCACGTGGGAGACCCTGGGGAGGGGGGGCGCCATTTCTTTAGTTTGCCAGGGGCGCTAGACCCCATAGTTACGCTACTGCACCTTTTTAGCCTTCGATATGCTCCTAATTTTTTAACTTGGCATTTCAATTTGAATGACTCCTTTTTGCAGATTTATAGTGAGTGTTGCGACTAATCAAATGCTAATGGAATGGAAATGGAGAAGAAATACCCGCACCCGTCATAGCACGGCTAATGATTTTCTAGATTAGGTAATATGAGGCATATTCATCTCTACATAGTATAAAATGAAGTCTTCAAAAAGCGTCTGTGTGTTTGAACTCGCAAAACTCGAGAACTACCCGGCCGATTTTGCTGAAATTTTCAGTTTGTTCCTTTAAGTCCTGAAAAGTTTTGCAGACCAGTTCGAAAACAATTCGATGAATAGTTCTTATTTTATTCCAATTTAGGCCCAATTTTCACATAAATTCCAGAATATGAGGGTGAAAAATTACGCGCAAATAATAATATTATATATCGTTGGAAAGGGAAGAATTTTCTGCGTTCTACGCAATTTGTTCCAACGCTCTAACTTAATTGCGGCGGGAGTTTTTTACGTTTTTAGCTCGAATTTTTTTAGGCTTAGCTAAAATTTAGGCACTACTTTCCTCTTTAACTCCATCAATAAAAAGTTAAGGAATTGTCCCACAGTTTTCTTTTTGACAGCATTGGATAGAGCTGTTTTTTTTACTCCAGATCTAACTCGACCTAAGGTCGAAAGTTTAACCCTCTATCTCCATTAGAAAAAAAGTTACAAGTGAATTAAATGAAGCTCAAAAATCTGTTCTCTATTCAAGTTTTTAACAATTTTATTTTGCGTTTCCACGGTAACGCTTTTTGAATCCATTGTTTATTTTCATCTTTCTCATTTTCAATTCTTAAACTTATTTTATTTTGTGTTTCCATGGTTACGCCTTTTAAATCCGTCTTTCTCATTTTATTTTAATTCCTTAAAAGAATTTTAGCATCTGTCGTCATTGTTTAGCGAGAAAATTTTGCATGATGGTTTTTTTTCTTTCATTTAATCCTGGTTATGAAGATACTTCACTTGACGCAATGTTTTTTTTTTTTTTTCAAGGTAGACCGGGCAAAGCCGGGCAACGCAGCTAGTTAAAAATAAGTGAGGCAGTGAGAAGCAAAGGGATGTAAGTTGCAAAATTAAAAATTTATAGATAACCAGTACACATGGTAGGTGAACCTCTCCTCTGTCTTGAGGCAAGAGATGGTAAGTAGCCCTGGTAGCTGCCGCTATACAGCATGATTTAGAAGAAAAAAAAAACCATTGAAACCTACCTAGGGGCTAATCTTTAAACGCGTTTTACCGTAAACTTGAATATGTCCACTTGCATCCCTTTTCTTCTCACTGCCTCAAATGGTCACTAAGATGCGGTAATAAAAATCTGGTATTATGCCATATTTGCACCCCTACACTGATTATAAGTATTATATTTACCGCGTCTCCTATTAAGGTATTTTTTCTTTCTTGTTAATCTTAAATGATGGCAATTTGTATTAATCTGGAAATATTGCTTTTACATGAAGTTTTGCTTTTAAGTTCATCTATATAGGTGTTGAACCGCAGGGCCGGGTTCTATTCCGGGGTTGGGCAATTGTACACTCCACCGTTCATCCCTTCAGTGGGCCGATAAAATGAGTATCAAGCGTGCTTGGGAACTAAACCCCGGGGGTTCCGCGTTCGGCTGACCACCTAACCGGATCATCTGCAGAGCACTCCAGAGTCCCTAGTCAGGAAAACTGAGATGGGCACAGTAGGCCTTAGCCCCATGGGCTGTCGCGCCACTGGGTTTGATTTGGTTATTATAGGTGTTTTAATTGAAAAATCGATATTTCACACCGAATAATTTTGTTTTTTAATGTAAAATGTGCTTAAGTTAAGCCTCAAAAGTGAAAAAAAAAAAGAAAAAAAAAGAACGCAAACTGCAGATAATTTGCAACCATCACGATAACAATTTGTTCTTTGAGTAAATATTTAAAACAACGAGCTAGACTTAATCTCGCTGTCATGGTAATTTGAAAAATCAAAGGAACATCAAGAGGATGGTAAGTTCTCCGTAAATCCTCAAGGGAAAAAAAAACGACTTTGGAGACCGACCTCGTTTTAAGGAAAAACTCGTGGGTTAAATCACACATAGAAAATTCAAAGTTTTTTCTAGATAGCATGGGAAAACACAGAAAAGAAAAGATAAGCACGAATATTAAATTTTGCTGTTCGTGAAAATGTCGTTGGCACCGTGCTTACTAGCGATTGGGAAAAATCGCGAATTGCATTTTCCAAATTCCATGGTTTGCCGTAGTACTCAAAAATGGTTACCTATTGGTTATAACTACTTCAAACGCATAGTTTTACACTTAAAGTTATCTAAAAAAAAAAAAAAAAAAAAAAAAAACATTGAAAACAATTAAACGTGTCAAGTGGAAAAAAAAATTGTTTTTGATCTCCTGAAAAAAGCCAATTTTCTCTTTCGTTAGTTTCGCGTGGTGCCGACGATATATTCAATGGTAAATTGACCATCCTTTTTAAAGCCTTATACTTAAACTAGTGGTACCCGCACGGCTTTGCCTGTAGTTGAAAATTAAAAGGTCATTCGGTTCGCCTGTATATTTACAAATAATGGATGATGAATTTCTCGCCAATTGGCTATGTTCATTCGCTCTCCCATTCCACGTCATGATAATTTCGTAATTTACTCGTCCATCTTATGATAATTTTGCTCCGGAAAATGTTCTTAAAATTGAAATAGAAAAAGAATAAAATCGAATTCTCAAAAAATCGCTTCGAGGTGCATACCTCCATGCTGCAAACTAACATTGTGCCAAATTTCATGAAAATCGACCGAATGGTCTAGGCGCTATGCGCGTCACAGACATCCTACTGACAGCCAGACATTCAGACAGAGATAGTTTCCGCTTTATTATTAGTGAAGAAGATAAAGGATGATTTTTATTTGTTAACTAATAGAAAATGGCAACAGATAAAATTTTCAAATCACTGAGCTTTCTCTTCTTGTCTGCCAACAATGAAATCGTTACCAAGCGCGTGAGAAAATGCCTTAGATTAAAATTTATTTTGAAAAGGATACAATTCCTGTGGTATGTAGTTTGAAAGTTCCAAACTAATTCCATCCTACGCAGAAAAATTCATTCTTTCAATTGGTGCCAATATTTTTAATATGTAATTAATTAGGCTTTTAATCAATTTCTCCGATTATTCAAGTCCTACAAATATAAGACCTAACTTAATCAACCTCACAAACTTGGCATTTCTTACATTTTCTTGAAAACTTTACATACGAAGAATTAATTTCTACTAGCTGCGTGCCCGGCGTTGCACGGGCTACTTAAAAAATGAAAGAGATGTCCAATTGATGTTTTTGTATTACTCTGACATCAGTTTCTAAAGCGCTAAGGAGTAAATAAATACGCGTAATGCAAGGTTTGCAACACACCAGTAGAGCATATTTTTGTCAAAAATCTCTTTAACATTAATCATAGTTATCAATGATACAAGTTATGAGTATCTTCACTTAGCACAAAAGATGAATATATATGCATTATCAACTATAATCTGTGCTTACGTTAAAATGAATTACATCTGATAGACTATATCTGAACTATTTATGTACAATTACAATCAGCTTTTTACATAGAATGACACATACTTTTTGGTTGATTACGTGAAACTACAGCACCAAGACTAAATAACTACCAATAAGCATTAATGTAATACCAAGTCATCAGATTCCAATAAAGCTTTAGTTAAAATCCTTAAAAACATTTTTTTTTTTTGTTCAACTCTGTTTCACAAAGATAGCCAAACAATCTTAATTTAACATGTTCTTTTAACGATGGAAACTGTATTTTAAAAATAAAAACATGAAGGAAAAAGAGAGCTATTACAATTCAAAAACTCACCCATGTGACGGGAAAAAGTCCAACAAAACAAACACAATTAGTCGTACATCCTAAGTGTACCAAAATATTATGCCGGTGAATGATAAACTTATACTACAATCAATAAACATAGCTAAAGAAACAACTTTCATATGCTGAAAAGAGTTAAGAACGTTGAATGTAAAAAATAAAAAAAGGACAGACGATAAAATAAAGGCTATGTCCGAATATAGAAACCAATTTTAAACTAATTTAAAATGAATTTCTAGATGGAAACGTTGTTTTAAGATTTGGACAGCAGCCAAAAAATCTCTTTTAAAACAATTAAAAGAATTTTACTTGCTCACGCATATGCAAAATAGCAACTGGAAAGAAATAAAAATTCCTGAATAACGTTATGTTAATTAACGTTTTAATTAATATCTCTGCTAATTAAAGTCGCACAATTACGAGATTGGTCCTATTGTTTTCTTTAAAAAATTTCGAATTGATCGGTATCTCGTCTGACTCTCGATTCGCAGCGGTTCCCGAGAAGATTGATCTTCAGACAGACAGACAGACGGACGCGAACAGATTTTAATATTATAGTGAATGGATGTCGAAACGCGTGCGAAAATGTGTTATTCACAGAATGCAATGAAAAGGTTCTGGCGAAGTTAAAAGAAACAGAATTCCAATGCTTCAGTTTCAGATCCTTTCCTTTCCTTTGATGAATTGAGACAAAGTTTTGTGCATTGTGTCCAAGATTATCCTCTCTGAGAGTGACTGGGTATGAGAAATTTGATTTGACAATTGTTTGCTAGCGAATGAAATCTTTATAACATTTATCCCACAATGTTTCTATTTACTCCAGTGACTAGACGGTAAATGAAAATAGTATTCTTTTTAAATCATGTAATTGATGTTCCCATCCGATGTTTCCATTTACCCCATTGACTAGTGAGTACATGGAAATAGTATTTTTTTAAAATCATGTGAATGATGTTCCCATCCGATGTTTCCATTTACCCCATTGACTAGTGAGTACATGGAAATAGTATTTTTTTTTAAAATCATGTGAATGATGTTCCCATCCGATGTTTCCATTTACCCCATTGACTAGTGAGTGCATGGAAGTAGTGATTTTTTTAAATCATGTAATTGATGTTTCCATCCGATGTTTCCATTTACCCCATTGACTAGTGAGTGCATGGAAGTAGTGATTTTTTTTAAATCATGTAATTGATGTTTCCATCCGATGTTTCCATTTACCCAATTGACTAGTGAGTGCATGGAAGTAGTGATTTTTTTAAATCATGTAATTGATATTTCCATCCGATGTTTCCATTTATCCCAGAGACTAGGGAGCGCACGAAAGTAGTGATTTTTTTTAACCATGTAATTGATGTTTCCATCCAACGTTTCTGTTTACCCCAGCGGCTCGCGTTAGTAGTGGTTTTTTTAAATCAGGTAATTGATGTTTCCATACTAAGGGGTAAATGAAAAAAGTGATTTTTGTAAATCATGTCATTGATGTTGGTAGATAATTACAATAAACACAATCCATTTGGAAGCTTAGGTAATTCTGCACCATCAGTACTCAATCTGCGGCCCATGCCGATAGGTCGTAAGCGACCCGTTGAATCCTCTAAACTACAATCTAAGAGCATTTAAAAAGGAAAATTGAATAAAATTTTCAATTCCTCACTTAATTTATGTTAAATACACACAAAAGTAATTTACACCAAAATTTACCCCTCCCCCCCCCGTCCAAAAAAAACTGAGGAATGCCAAACTTTGTTGTTTTGTTTACACCGTATTACCGCATGGCATAGAGTGCAACATTAAATTGCAAAAATAAACTGCAAAGTTCAAAGTCACAGATGAATGTTGTTGATAACCTCCGCAGGACAAGTATAGCTAGTGGAAACCAGTTACTTCGCATTTGCTGACCAGTGGCAGAGATAATTGTAAAATCACCGAACTCTAAGCGCAAAACTTTTCAGTGTCTTCTTTAAACAATAATGACGCCTATCATTGAGAAGATAAAATTAGAGCCGCTATATAGATAGGCCGACGCATCAGCTTAAGTTTAGCCATTTTGGATCGGATTTTTCATTGTTGCACTACTTGGGTTACCACAGCAAAGTTTCGGATTTCGCCAAATTTGCAGAAAATAATATTTTATTTTATAAACAATTCACGTGCCGCTAATAATTGCTCACAGTGAACAATCAGTGTTTGAGTCACACTCAAACACGCGCTCCGATCCAAAATGGCTGATCTTAAGCTGATGCGTCGGCTTCTATATATAGGGGCCTTAGAGCCTTAGATAAAATGGAGGGAGTGAAGACTTTCATTCGTGAAGCAAAGATTCCAAGTCATGTGACTTGGAATGAACTTCTACTTCAAAATAAAACCTTATACTGATCACCCTTTACACCTTCATATTTTTAATCCATCTAATGTTGTCTTATTTCGTCATCGTCCTTCTGCAATCCCAACCTTTGGGATCCGAATGCGCAATGTTCTCTCAGATTTGCAGCTGTCGGATTTCAATACTCTCAATACAATAGAACTAATTGAACCATGGTGTGAAGTAAATACATCTACAATCAATGACCTCGCTAAATTCTCTAAAGAGACTACCCCAAATACAGCTTACCAGCAAATATTTTATGATACAAAAAGAAATATTCGGACTATAAAGACATTTTTACTGACGGATCAAAAGCAAACGATCACGTCGGCTTTTCTCCAATAGTTGATGGTCACATTACGGCAGAAAAACTAAATCCATCTTGCTTTGTATTTACTTCAGAAATAAAAGCCATATCTACATCTCTTCAATCAGTAGACTAATCCAATTACAAAAAATGGGTGATACACACTGACTCTAAGAGTTCAGTGGAAGCCATCACTCACTGCAATAATAACAGCCATCCTATAGTCCTGCAGTCACATCATTTATACAAAAAACTTATAAAAAATCATTTTCATGTTCTCTTCTGTTGGATCCCTGGTCATGTGGGAATTGCAGGTAATGAAGCAGCCGATTCAGCTGCCAGAGCCGCAAGTATCCTGGTTGATGACACTGTCCCTTTTGATGACATTAAAAACGTCATTTCTGAATGTCTTAACACGCATTGGCAGCGGACGTGGAATCTTGAAACACAAAATAAATTGCATTCCATCCAGCCCTCGGCTAAAGGTTTCACATCTTGACAACTTACCAGGAGAGAACAAGTATTATTAGCTCGACTTCGCATTAGTCATACAAGTTTCACTCATAAATACCTCTTATGTCGCGAACCAGCTCCAACGTGCATTACATGTAATGTGAATCAGACAGTGTTACATATTTTAAGTAGCTGCCCAAATTTTAACCAAATACGTTTTAAATATTTTAATAATTTGAACCCCTCTTTGAAGGAGTTGCTTGGGAACCAACCCCATCGCAATTTATACTCCTTCATCCAGGAGATTGGATTATCCCTTTTAATTTAGTGTTTGTGCCGTCAAAATGTGACTTTTGTCTTTTTCTTGTTATTCAAGGTTTTTTGTCAACATATTATTTCATACATTATTTAAATGTTTTTAATGCCAGCATGATTTTTAATACTTATTTTAAACTACCCATGTTTATAACTTTCACCTGAAAACACGCTTACTTTTATATTTATCTATATAATTTATTCCAACAAATCGTTTGGCGCAGTATAGCCCTTAAGGGCTCTTGCGCCATAAAAAATAAACAAACCAACCAACCAACCAACCAACCAAGTCATGTGATAGATTTTAAAGCAAAGCATTGGAAGTAATCAGGTTTCTTTCGCTAGTTTCACGCAAAACGTGTCAACCTCTAGTATTTTTTGAGTCACGTAACTGGGGTATTTGCCTCAGCGCTTGCTAAGCAAATGACTGGACTTGCTCTCCCTCCATTTACTAATTTCTGCTCTAAGACGCCTATACTATGTTTGGAAAGAGGGTAGGAAGGAGATTTTTGTTTGAAGTTTGAAAAAAATGTGCCGTTATTTATGAACAGTCCTTAAGTCTTCACTCACAAACAGTTTAGTTTCGAAAATCATCACAAAATGTGGGTAGAGTTGGTTTCCGTCTTTCCGGATGGATCCAGAGATTGTTCCAGGAGGGGGCGGTTGATTTTTTGATTTCCCTCTTACTAAGTATCTGATTTACACATGCTTGAGGGGGGGGGGTCTACCCCATCATTTTTATCTAGTAACGCAAATAAAATATAGAGATTTATGAAAGGAGGTCCCCGATCCTATTTTTTTCTTTTTCTGTTGAAAGGAATGTTCTGAAATTGTGTTTTAGAACTTCAATTTCGTAGTAATCCCAGGGAAAGTTTCAAAATTCCCTCCCCCTAACATTATCGATGGTCGTATAAAATCGCTCTTTTGGAACTCCAGTTTCGAAAAATTACCCCGGATGAAAGTCCCGAAACCAATTTTTTCGCCTATTAACACTACCTGAGATTTCTACAATCGCGTCTTTAGAATTTAATTTTCCAAATTTGTCCGCGTAAAGCCGCCACAGTGGGTGCTCAAAATAAGGTCATTTAGACCAATAGGACCAATCCCTCATTTTTCTTTGCTCGCAAAAATTCGCTAGACCGAATATTCATCTTCATCGGAAAGCCTAACTGATGAATTATCAACAAGCAGTTTGTTTTCAGTAGGCAAAAGTTAGCAACAATAATTGCAATAAATTTCCGGTCAAAAGTGCCTGATCTTATTTTTCAACAAATTTCATTTCATCATTGTTTCACTGCAGTGTAATAGCATAAAAAAGTTGTTTATTGTTATTTTAAGACTATAAACGTTAGGCCTCGTGTTGGATATCTAAATACTTTTTTTATTTGTATAAATGTTTATGTGGTACACGCGCTGTTTCAGGGGCAAGTTCTTATAAACTTGAAATTCGGGAGTTTACTGTATAATTATATATAAAAATATATATATATATATATATATATATATATATATATATATATATATATATAAATATATATATATATATATATATATATATATATATATATATATATATATATATATATATATATATATATATATATATATATATATATATATATATATATATATATATATATATATATATATATATATATATATATATATATATATATATATATATATATATATATATATATATATATATATATATATACAGTAAACTCCCGATTATCCGGGAGTGAATTAACAATAAGGAAAATGTATTTTCGGAGCAAAAAGCAAATATCGATGGCTGTTTTTTTTGCCAAAAATTTCAAATTTAAACTGAGTTGTTTTTGTTTTATTTACCTATTCATTTTTTGTGCTTTTTCTCATCGTATGTACACTTGTTCTGTATTGATGTTAAGTTCTGTTGTGCAAAAATACAAAACATTTTTACTGTACAGTATATATTGCACTGTTTGTAGAAAGTATTATGCATCAATACAGGTAAGCTTTTGAGGGAAGAAAGTTGGTACCTTATTTTCATCTCACTTTATTATTTTTGCGATTTATTACGCGATTTTTATTATCCGCGGCACTCGTGCCACCAAATTTTGCAGATAATCGAGAGTTTACTATATATATATATATATATATATATATATATATATATATATATATATATATATATATATATATATATATATATATATATATATCGAACAGCCTCGTTTATCCGGACTAACTGAGAACGAACAAAAGCAATCCAAATAAACGAAAAATCCGGGAAATAAACAAAACACATTTATGCGTATGCCGACTTATCTTTCATTACAGCAAAAAACAATGCTTTTTAACGAAACTTCGTGGTACACTATCTATAGTTCAATTGCAGTGGTGTTGGACTGACGCCCCAGAAGTACGTTATACTGTTTGTTAAATTAATACTGTAATTTATTTTACGTTCTATGCAGGAGTTGTACGTTTAATCAAAACAAAAACCAAATATTTGGAGTATTTTTTGTTCTCTTTTTAGTCATAATTTAAAATTATTATTTAAGCAAAAAAAAAAAAAAAAATTCAACTCTACAAATTTGATCCGGATAAAAGGGGGTCGGAAAAACGAGGCTCTACTGTTTTTCACATTTTCCTTCATCTCTATCAGTATATCTATTTATCTATATTTTTCTGTTTCTCTGTCTGTATCTCTATTTGCTTATATATAGTATTTAGTGTGCGTCGGTGTGTAAAAATAAATGAGAAAACCATTATCAGTATGTTGCATTCAAACTAAAAGGGTGAAAAGAAAAGGTTAACAAACACGAGGTCCATGAAAAAAGATGACATCAAAACGAATTTTACTTATCAAAGAAGTAAAGAAAGGTTGTCTTAAAGTAAGCACTAAATGAGGAAATGAGGTATGAGTAAGCACTAATTTTCTTCCTCATGTCTTGAGAAGCGGAACAGCCAAAGCTGTGACGAAACTAACAACATATCTTTCCTAATCTGTCAAGATAATGCATACGGGTATCATTTCCTTGATCGCTTTAATATAAAATGTTAATCAAAGATAGCATGTAGATTTTTCAACAATCCTTTTATGAAATAATTTGATACAAAAGCAGAAAAAAGCTTAAAAAGCTGCGCAGTTATTACTATTGTTACAAAAACTACACTGTAAAAAAATGCCGAAACGTTACTGGTTATTTCCGTGGAACGTTTCGGGATTTCAGAGGTTTTCACCTATTTCCCCGCAAAATCAAGTATCTTCGCAAAAAAGTTTCCTGAATTGCTAAAAGATGCACGAATGCAGACTTTTCACTGTTGTGAAAAGTATTTTTTGCTACCAGTTTAAAGGTTGACTGAGCGTGTTTATTAAGTGTATCAGCTTTAGTTTAATTACGGCCCGTCTGGATTGACTAAGCTCCCAATGGGAGCAAATAAGTCACTGGATAGCTGCAGCTTTGCGAGGCAGGAATTGCAGGCGAGGAATATGGTTGGTCCTTGCTTTCAATTATTCGCGTAGCTTTGGCCATGGTTGCGCTAATGCTTCTGGAGCTTTCTTGGTAACCAGGAAGGTTCTAATCAAATACATTAAACCTGTTCAATTTTTGTAGAAGGTTCACGACTGGCTTTTACAGGGGAGATTCCCAGTATTTCAGGAAGGTTACTCACTTATATCGGAAAACGTTCCTGGTTTTTGTAAGATATGTTACTGGTTGAAATTGGGCATATAATCTGCCTATTATTTTCCAGGAACGTTTCTGAATCGTTTTTACAGTGTATTTATTACTATTATTATAACACCAACTCACGATCACTTGAAGCCTTTCACTCGAATACTCCATTAACCCAAATATTCCATTGTCGAATGTTCATTTAAGTCGAATATTCCTTTAACTTGAATATTCCTTTAATTCAAATATTCCTTTAACTCAAATATTCCCTTTCTCAAATGTTCCTTTATCTGGAATATTTCTTTATTTCAAATATTCCTCTATCTCCAGAATTCCTTTATTTAATAAAATCCTCTTGAATTAGAAACTAGCAGTAATCTCCTAACATTTTTGCATCACATTTTCCTTGGTAATGATCTTCTATGCGTTTAATATCTTGATGAAAGAGTTCCCCTTGCTCATCACTCACCATCGACATTTTTAGTTTTTTTAGCTGCCTAAAAGTCCTTAAATTACCTCTTTTAGAGACAACCAAGCAGCTAGTTTTTTTTCCCTGGGGGGGGGGGGATTTTCATTAAGGTCATTGTTCTTCTTCATACGCTTTCTTATTCGTGGGTCGAAAAAAAAAAAAACTTTTTTAAATTTAGCATCATTCAATTTGGATAAAATTCTTTTCAAATGCAAAAATTCTTAGCCATTTTTATTCATAGCTTTTACAAAATGTTTCGTCAAACCACGTTTTATACGTTAGGGCGGAAGAATCATTTTCTTGCGGAATAGGAGATAAATTAAAAAATTAAGTGTTGCCATTTGAGAAACTTACAGCAATCATGATTGAAATAAAGTATTCTATTAAACAATAACTACTGCAAATCAGCTTGTTATTTTGGTGATTTGTGTCGTCACTATCGCGTGAGGAAAGCGTTTCCGACCATGCATTGCTGTGTGATTTCCCATCGTCTAGGTGTACTCTATCTGCCCTGAAAGTCTAAATGCTTTACTGATACACCCTGTATTCTAATAATCTGTTTACACTTTTAATCATTGAAATACATATGGAATTAAATTCTTTTTAACACATTACTAATGAGAGTGCATGAAAATGTTACAGAGGCTGTAACTAAAAAACGTCATCCGTTAGGCATCCATATCATTCGGCAATTTTCGTAAAAATTAATTAAATAATTCAATACAAGTAATATTTCTCATTTTAGAAAAATCGTGTCGCACAGTGTAATGGGGTGGTTTCCTTCAGTCAAAAGTACTAATTTTAGTCATTGAAATGGATAGAATGAGCAAAAAAAAAAAAAAAAAAAAAAAAAAAAAAAAACAAAAAACAAAAAACATGAACCCAGAAAATACTTTCATTTTCCCAACAGTTATTTTTTAATTTTATATATCCGATTTTGAAAATAAGGCGTGGTCTTTATGACGTCACAAATGATGCAATTTGGCGCATCTTTCTACCACGTTTCCACGCTATGATAATCAAGAGGCGAATTAAAATTGCGCTCTACGCTTGCTATCGACCATATCGTTGCCAATACACGTGAGTAAAGATGCGAATTAAATATTTTCCTCCTTGAATGGCAATACTGAATGGCATTTCATCATTTGTGATGTCACACGACAGAAGCGTAAACAATGAAAGCACACCGATTTAAATATTTTTTAAAAATATTAGACAAATTATTTAAAAAATTGTTAGATCCTATGTTTTTAAGCATGCTCTTTCAGAAAAAAAACTTTTAAAATTTTGGAAACGACCCCATTGTTTATTGTATATTCACTGTAAAAAAAAAAAAGTGTAACCTTACTCCGTAAATACGGTGGCAGCATTCTGCACTTAGTGTAACCTTATTCCGGCGGTTAGCTTCCTCCATAGCAATGGAGTAACTTAACTGATAAAACTGGTGTAAAGTTATGAGCGTGCAGCAGTTGTATCAGTTAAGTTACTCCGGCAGCTAAGCTGCCACAGCTTTACGGGGTAAAGTTACAAATCTTTTTTTTAGTGTTTACATACACAAAGAAAACCAAACTGTTGCTATTGTTATTCACTAGATTAGCAACAGTACCAAAGTAAATCAAATCCAGTAAATTTTGATCAAAATGGAGCTGCTAACTTAACTGATAAAACTGGTGTAAAGTTATGAGCGTGCAGCAGTTGTATCAGTAAAGTCACTCCGGCAGCTAAGCTGCCACAGCTTTACGGGGTAAAGTTACAAATCTTTTTTTTAGTGTTTACATACTCAAAGAAAACCAAATTCTTGCTATTGTTATTCACTAGATTAGCAACAGTACCAAAGTAAATAAAATCCAGTAAATTTTGATCAAAATGGAGCTGCTACCAAACTTATTGTTTTTGAGCAATTTACTTATTTAATGATTTTGAAAGAAAAAGGAAATTAAAACTGAGAGCAAGAAACACACTGCATATTTGTTATGATAAAATATCTTTTTGAGACAGCTTTCTAGTTTTTCCTTAGTGAAATACATGAGTAATTTTACTAATTAAATGGCTTTGAAAAGTATTTAAAAGCAAGGGTAAGAAAAATAAATGTTTATCGATTGTACGAAAAAAGTTTCTCAGGCCGTTTTTCCCGTTTTTTTTTAAAAGTAAAATACATGATCCATTTTACTATTTTGATGATTTAAAAAAAACTTAAAAATAAGAGCAAGGAAGAAAATGCTTATCTATGATACCAAAATACTTTCTTAGACAGCGTTTCCATTTTTTTTTTAAATTTAAGGAAACACATGAGTAATTTTATTTATTTAATGATTTTGAAAAATTATTGTAAAAGCGAGAGTAAGAAAGAACAGGCTTATCTTGTATAAAAAAAATTCTCGCACAGCTTTTACAATTTTTCTTCAATGAAATACATGATTAATTTTACTTACTTAATGGTGTTGAAAATAAATAAATATATATATAAATGAAATAAAATTGAGAGTAAGAAAAGAAACTGCTTATCTGTCATGCTAAAAAAAAATCGCAAGCAGCTTTTCCAATTTTTCTATTACGAAAGAAATAAGTTATTTTACTTGTTTTATGAGACACAAGAAAAAAGGCTCATCTTAAAAAAAAAAATCTCTGACGGTTTCTAGTTTTTCGTGAATGAAATGCATGGTTAATTCTACTTATTTAATGATTTTGAAATAAATAAATAAATAAAATGAAATAAAACCAAAAGTAAGAAAAGAAACTGCTGATCTATTTTACTAAAAAAAAAAAAAAAAAAAATCAGACGGTTTCTAGTTTTTCATTAATGAAATATATGATTAATTTCACTTACTCAATGTGATTTTGAAATAAATAAATAAAAAGAAAGAAAACTGAAAGTTTGAAAAGAAACTGCTGATGTGTTTTTCTAAAAAAATTTCTCTGACGGTTTCTAGTTTTTTGTTAGTGAAATACGTGATTAATTTTACTTACTCAATGATTTTGAAATAAATTAATAAATAAATGAAATAAAACTGAAAGTAGGAAGAGAAACTGCTAATTTGTTATGCTAAAAAAATTTCTCAAGCAGCATTTCCAGTAATTCTTTTATGAAACAAATAAGTACAATACACTGGACTTTCTCTGTCTGAACACTCCCCAATGTGAACACCCCGGTATTCTGAACATATTTTGATGGTCCCGGCGAGACTCCATATACTTAACATAGGCTGATCTCTCTGTAATCTGAACACCCTAAAACAGTATCACCCCTGCATTATGAACGTAATTTTTATCCCCGTTCAATTATTACTTCTCTATATACTGAACATGTTCACAATCAATACTGAAGAACTCCTATGAACTTGGATTGAAAAGCATTAAGGGGAAGATGGTGAGAGGAAGAAGAAAACTTATTTTCCTGGATATTACTGCATCACATAAAATCATTCAACTGAGCAATATGAGAGAATCTGAAGTTTCTGCCACTGAGAACAATATTTCAAGAATCTAACCATTGTATCAAGTAGTATTCAAGACCTTTAAAGTATGGTTACCTTCAAGTAAAATATGGTTCAGAATCATAGGAAAAATGTTCACTTGATTGATAAATGTACCTTACGTGAGAATACACAATACAGAAACAGATTTAAAAAAAATAATTTGACCTTTGACATCTTGAATTCAAATTATGTTTTTCGCAATCACGAGTGTGTGTGTATGTAGGCGTGTGTGTGTGAGGGGGAGGTTATGTTTGTTTGTGTGTGGGGGTATGTGTATGTAGGCATGTGTGTGTGAGTAGTTGTGTGTTTGTGTGTGGGGCTGGGGGGTATGTGTATGTGTAGGTGTGTGTATGTGTTTGTGTGTGTAGGTGTACGTGTGTATAGGTGTGTGTATGTGTTTGTGTGTGTAGGTGTACGTGTGTGTGTAGGTGTACGTGTGTGTAGGTGTACGTGTGTGTAGGTGTATGTGTAGGTGTATGTGTGTGTAAGCAGTGGCGGATCACCGCATAGGCGCATGAGGCGATAGCTGGGGCCTCCAGCAAAGCAGGGGGCCTCGGAGTCGTCAAGTGTCACATCCTCAAAATTATGGTTTTCCACGATAAATCCTCAAAACTCATGGAAATTGATAGATAATCATGGATTTTAGGCGCGGGATGATTGCTCATTACTCCCAATAGAGATAGGGTCCCCTGAGTCTTAAGGAGCCCCAGGCTTCAGGTGCCTTTGTTTAGATTTCCCCAGGAGTTTGGATTTTCCTCATTCTTCCCAGAATTTTAGTACAAAATAGTATGTTTTTAAATACTCCACAAAACTATTTAGTACTTTCCGATAAAATGCAGTTAGTCTTGCTAGAATAATTTTTACCGTTCTAAGCAGTTTTTTAGCCGAGTACTCCGTACACTCGGCCACTTACTACTCGGCTGAATAAAGAATATTCATCTTGTTTAAAAAAAAAAAAAAAAACACTACTGATCACGAAGATATTTGCTTTAATTGGAATAGCCAAGGACAGGCCCGGATCTGCCCCGCAGATCCCGCAGTGCGAGGGGTCCACCTCCGTAAGGGGCCCAACGGCCCAATAAATTGAAGGAGAAATTTAAAAAAAAAAACTAGCATTAAGGCTTATTAACATTACAAATATACACTGCTGACCTCTAGAGAGGGGCAATACAGATTTTGATGTAGGGGGGCCCAAAATTTATAGATCAGGGCCTGGCCAAGGACGTGTCTAGAGGGGAGTTAGACCCCCCAAACAAACGATAACCAGTCGTCATTTGTCACAGCATTATATCAGTCCTCAAAATTAGTCCTGCCTCAAAATATCCCAGTCGTCATTTGTGAGATTATGCCCGAGTCGGTGTTTTTAAGGTAAGTAGGACTTCTACTAAATGGGATGTAACTCGACGTAATTCGACCTCTTCGAATGGTCACTTTTCTTGACGAACAATTATATTGCCCTTCCTTATCTAGAAGGGAGCCTAAGGGAGCAGACAGATCTGTGGGGGTCCAGATCGAAGCCATCGGCACAATGGCACAGCTGTGTTTTCTTTCTTTACTTTTTGCAAAGTTTCCCGCTTTCCCACCAGTAACCAACCCGTAATAAGTAGCTTTATGACGTATTTAGTTAAATAAGTAATTTGGAAAAGGCGGGAATTTTTTCTTTTCCTTTTTTTTTTTGGAGGAAGAACGAAGAACGTTCGTCATTCGCTGTTTTGATTCACTCGTGCTCGTGAACGTGCTTTTGCTCTTTCTTCAATCAACGACAAGACCATTCTTTTTGAGATATGTTTAATAATATGTTTTAACAACTTTAATTTTTAGAATTATGTTGCTATCATGGTGTTAAATGACGATATGGTGTTTTGAACATAATAGGTTTAATGGTACAAAGGTATAGCTTTTGTAAAAAAAATATACTGTTCATTCTTCTTTAAATTATATTTCCATTACAGAGAAAAGGAACATCTGTTAATTCATTGCAAAAACGCTTTATAAAATTACTATAAAAATTTTAAATGCCTCTGCTGCGAAAATAGTTGATTTTGAGTGTTCTCCTTCTTTCACTGGTGTACCATTTGTTTGTAATATATTTTACAATTTCTACTTCATAAAGATTGATTTACTCATTAAAGGCAAACGTTTTATATATAAACTGAAGTTGGGGCAAACCTAGCCTGACAGCGTCGTAATGCAATAATTAAGAATTAGACCTGCGTAACTTTCACAATGCTGCCAGGTTAAGTTTTCCTCAACTACAGAAGTGTTTCAGTTTTATTTTCAGGAGTGTACATATGCCATATTTTACACAGGCAAAGAGCGTGTTTTAATGCTTCGAAAAAAAAAATGATGGCAATAATTTTTGTAAAAAATTTAAAAAAACATAGGCTTTAAGGTTTACTTGAAAACTTCTGCAGAATAAGGATTTTCGAATTTTGAATTTCAGAAGAAAATAAACAATTCCAGGTAAATACTGTCAAAAAATCAGGATACTCAGAAATTCTGATGTTTCTTTTATATTTTTTTCATTCTATAAACGTACTACGAAAGAAATTCATCATCCAACTGAAGTCAAAAAAATAAATAAATAAATAAATAAAGGAACGAAAATAAAAGGGCTTCATTGATGACTTATTAAATGACCCTCGAAAAATTGCTGGCCCTAATGTTACAAAATATGGTCTTAAGAATCGAATTTTTAAGACTTAAATTTCAGGAAACATTCGAACAAGGTTCCACGAACTACCTTCCTTTAAAGAAAATCAAGTTTTTTAAACTACACTGGTGCCATTTGTTTGTAGTATATTTTACAATTTCTACTTCATAAAGATTGATTTACTCATTAAAGGCAAAAGTTTTATAAACTGTAGTTGGGGCAAACCTAACCTGGCAGCGTCGCAATGCTATAATTAAGAATTAGACCTGCGTAACTTTCACAATGCTGCCAGGTTAAGTTTTCCCCAACTATAGAAGTGTTTAAGTTTTATTTTCAGGAGTGTACATATGCCATATTCTACACAGGCAAAGAGTGTTTTAATGCTTCGAAAAAAAATGATGGTAATGATTTAAATTTTTTTTTTAAAACATAGCCTTTTAGATTTACTTGAAAACTTCTGAAGAATAAGGATTTTCGAATTTTGAATTTCTGAAGAAAATTAACAATTCCAGGAAAATACTGTTAAAAAATCTGGATACTCAGGAATTCTGATGCTCCTTTCATATTTTCTTCATTCTGTAAACGTACTACAAAAGAAATTCATCATCCAACTGAAGTCGAAAAATAAATAAATAAATAAAGGAACGAAAATAAAAGGGCTTCATTGATGACTTATTAAATGACCCTTGAAAAATGTACTGGTTACAAAATATGGTCTTAAGAATCGCCTTTTTAAGACTTAAATTTCAGGAAATATTCGAGCAAGGGTCCCCGAACTGCCTTCCTTTAATATTATTATAAAATCAAGTTTTTTTAAACTACACTTAGAAAAAACTTAAGTGGAATAGCCCCTGAGTAAAAAAAAAAAATTGCTAAAGCTTAGGGCCATAATTTTTGAACAAATTTTCACGGAAGAGATTCAGCACCTCTTTCTTGAAAAATTGTTTATCATGTAAAGTTTGTCTACAATTGCGTTTTTAAAACTTCAATTTCGAAAATTGGGAAGGGGGGAGAGAGAGAGAGAGAAATTGATTTTGATCTATTTTTTAAAAAGTTTGATCGGGGACACTCCCTTGGTTCCATCCCTTACCCTAACTTTGATAAATATGGCCTATAATCGTGTTTGTAAGGCTTCAATTTCTACTACTTTCCGCTGAGAAACCTGCACCTTTTTGTCCCCAAACATCAGCAAAGAAAGTCTAAAATTACGTTTTTAAAACTTAAAGTTTCGAAATTTTTCCGAAATCCCGGATCCCCCTTCACTTCTCAGATCACAGGTTTCCTCTTTTTTTTTTTTTTTTTTGTTAAGTACCCCGCCCTCCTAAGACTTTTTTCTGGTTGCGTCACTAAATTACACTTGCATTGGAAAACTGGGTAAAGCTGGGATTTTGCTAAATGCCAGAAATCGGGGGTCGGTGGAAATCTCCCCTTGCACTAACTAAATTACGAAAAAATATAGTTTTCTTTTTTTTTTTGTCAGAAATGTCGTTTTTTCCCTTTTAAATAAGAATGTAACTGCGCCCCCCACCTCTTCCAAAACTTGTTTTTTATCCAATATATATATATATATATATATATATATATATATATATATATATATATATATATATATATATGATTTTCTGCATTGTTAATATTAATAAACTATATCGTTTTTGTTGTGTCAATAGAGGGCCTCCGGATCAGGCTGCGACTGGTGCCTAACAATCCCATGATCCGCCACTGTGTGTAAGTGTAGGCAAGTAAGTGACGCAACCTGGAGACGGTTTTCGCTAGAGGAGCAGCTCGTGAGGCGACCGGTCGACGGTGGTGCTGCAAAGGGAGGCGGGGGAAAAATAAAATCATAGGACATCAAAACAGTCAAGTGAGAACAATAAGCAATCGTGATTGCTCAAAAAATGCTTTTTTTTTTGGGGGGGGGGTACTGTTCCGATAGCTGTACTGTAATATTTTAGCGTTGAATGCTTTGTAAAACTTTTTAAAATAAAAAAGATATGCAAGAGTTAAGGTTCTGCAGAATTGAATTTTTCATTGCACTTGCCATCAATACAGAATTCAGCACATGGCTCAATACTGCACATAATCCATTAACGCAAACATGCACAGTAAACTCCCGATTATATGCGGAATCTGGTGGCACAAATGCCGCGGATAATCAGCAAAAAGGCTGAAATGAGAGATAAATAGGTAAAAATGTTCGTTCTTCAAAAACTTAGCTGTATTAATGCATAATACTTTCTTCAAACACTGTAAATATATACAGTACGGTAAAAATGTTTTGTATTTTTGCAAAACAGAATTTAATATTAATAAAGAACAAGTATATGTACGATGAAGAAAGCACAATAAATAAATAAAACAAAACAACTGAGTTTATTTACAATTTTTGGTCAAAAAAACACCCATTGGTATTTGCATTTTACTGCGAAAAGACTTGTTCCTGATTGTTAAATGACTCGCGGATAATCCGAACCACGGATAATCCATTCACGGACAATCGGGAGTTTACTATACATGCATTATCCAGTTTCCCTGTATAATGAACACCCCCATAATCTGAACACTTTTCTATGGTCCCATCAGTGTTCAGAATAGAGAGAGTCCAATGTACTTAGCAGGCCCGTGTCCAGGATTTCATAAAGGGAGGGGTTGAAACTTTTTCCCTTTGTAACTTACGTTGTCAAAGGAAAACTAACTACGCGTGTTGAATAGGTCATTTTAGTTCGATAACTAGGCTTTTTTTTTGTATACGTTTTGTGTGTTTTTTTTTTAATGAAATCTTATTTGTACAGTTGAACATTTTGCAAAAGCACACATATTTCTTTTATGCCACCTAATGCTAGTTTCTTTCTTTTTTTTTCTTTTGTTTTTCCATCAAATAACATTGAACAGGAATTTAATGAAAATAAAAATTTTATTTAAAAGAAATTGCTGCTTCGCATAGAAACACTTTTCTAATGTGTGAAACGACTAATTCATCCAACACTAAAGGTGTAACCATAAAAAAACCTAACAGTATGCAAAGTAACCATTTTCCCTGCCATTAGGTTTTTTTTTTTTGGGGGGGGGGCTACTTCATTGTCTAATATTCTTTTAAATAATTTTTCCCTGCATGCTTACAGCATTGCTGGACTCTTCAGCCATTCCTTCGTCGTTAATTTTTTCAAGTACTTAGAAGCGAAGGGGATTGGGAATCCTACAATTGAGGAAATGCTAATTGTTAAACATGGGGAAATATTAAAGAGGGTGAATACTGTGTCAGAGTTTAACTCTAAAATTAATTAAAACTTAAAATACATTTTGGAAAATCGTTTAATGATTCATTGATTTTTTTCTTTCAATGGGAGGGGTTTAACCCCTAAAACCCTCCCCTTGGACACGGCTCTGGTACTTAGTTAATGAGCCACAAGTGAGAAAAACCATCTCGATGACACGGATCCCGCAGAGAGCCGTGACATCGACCTAGATAAAATCGAAAAGTTTACTCACCCGCGTGGAACGCTTTAATGGATGGCACAGAGAATGAAATCCTTTGTAATTGAACGAAGCACAAATTCATCGCATCCAGGTTCACCTGGGAGTATATTGAAGCTCCTGCTTCGCGAAAAAAAGGGCGATAAATTCAGCAGGAAAAGGCAGTTTTGTGGATTTGTAACTTTGCAACACGCGAGAAACAAAGTCACAAATTTCCTCGAGTAAAGAGCGAAGAAGAGGTCTCGAGCAGCGGTCGAGGGATTAAAAAAGGGTCGAAGAGAAACTGGTGTGACAGGTTCAAGGTTTCGTGGTTCCTTCAATGTCCACGCAACCATCATATCCTCCCCTCCCCACTGCTTTTCGCTTTCAGGTGTAATTGCGTGCTAAAAAAACAAAGAGAAGGAACATAGTTCGTTTTGTGTGAAGCGATGAAGTAATTTGTGTACAACTTGGAGAGAAAATACGAAAGGGGCCACTGCGCATCCTCGTTAATCCGTAGCCTATTAAACCGGACTTCGCTTAATCCGGAAAACAAGTCGTATAACGTGTGAAACACGGATTGAAATACGTATTTTCATTCATGCAAAATCAGAGTAGATTGAATATTTTGAGAATTAACAAAATAATATTACTGTTATAATTATTTATTTATTTTTTGTAAATTAAATTACGTTTTTCTTCAATATTTTGCTTGATATTTATGCGTTAAATTTGTTTTAAAATGTGTAACACGTGTTTTTAATAACATGGCGGAGTAGTAAACTAATAAATATTCCCAACCAAACTTACCGCCGCATTAGACCGGATATTGTTTTCATGTATGAAATAAACTGCTTAACGCATTCTGCAATTTCAGTGCGATTAAAAATCAAGGAGTACGTACGCCAAGCCCGGTTTTATAACAGCAAACGAATTTTTTTTCTCGATTATCTTTGACTCCAAAATATTCCCGATAAATCATTAAAAAAAGAGATTAAACAATTAAAAACGTATATATTACTTAAATGAGATGAAAATAAATAAGTTTGAATACTTTAATCGAATTCTTTTTCTAAAACTGTTAGGCATCATGTGGGCTGTAGAGCATCATGCTTCAGTAAACTCCAAATAATTTTTTAAACGGGAAGTAGTTAAGAATAAAAATTGATTTTTTTAAGCGTCGTGTTTCAGTAAATTCCAAACAAAATTTTTTGAATAAAAATGTTGTTCAGATCAAACCACTTTTTTTCCCCTTTACAATGTTTAAGCAAAGTGTGCAGAATTAAGAGAAATAATCTAGATAAATAAATTACAATTAAAAATTTCTCCTTAAATTACCTATTCCAAAAATTATTTTTTTTTTTTGTTTAAATAAGTATATAAAAAGATAAATAAAGTATGAACAGTATCTGTGCAATGCCTGCTATTAGACCCCAATTTTAGGCATATGTAATTTTACTGTTGTTGCCAAAATAAATAGAAATATGAATAAATAATATATATATGTTCCTGAAGATTTTTTTTTTTTTTTTTTGCTTTTGGTGTGTGTGTGTGTGGGGGGGGGGGGGATTATGTCAATTCAACCCGGGCGTTTCGCTGATAGTCTTGGAATTTTTTGAATGTAATATATGTTAAAACTCATGAAAAAGTAAGATCATGGTATTTTTTGGTTTTGTACGAAAATATTCCTAGACCATGATACAGGCCGCCAAAGCTCCATTTCTCACTTGCGATTTTCAACAAAATCTTTAAAGTTCTTTATTTCAGGAACGGGTGCAATATATTTTGTCGCAGTTTGTTTTACTTAAAATGTTATTCTTTTCTGCTCAAAATGATGTGCAATATTTTGAGTATAGTGTTTGCAGGATGAATTTGATCTAATCTGCCAAACGAAAATGGAGTGACAGAAGAGCACAAGTTGAGAAGATGAAAAAAGGCATTACCGGTCCTCGATTTTTTTTTTCTTTTCTTTTCGAAAGCTATTGCCGACGCGCGGGGGTCAAAAGACGTTAATAAACGCTTTTTAGGGAATATAGTTGAAACATGCATATTATAATCGAACACCGTTGTATTATATGCATGTCTCAAACTACAGTAAATAACGCTACAGTAAGTAATTACATTTTTTAATGCAATTTGCATTCATATGCGTACTGAACATAAGATACAGTTATTAAAATCTTCATAAGAATGCGCACGGATTTTTGACGTTCGGACGGTCGACGTTCTACTGTTCTATCTTTCTATCTACTTTTCGGCAATTTATTAAATCTCATAAGAATGCGGTCGGATGTTTGACGTTCGGACTCTCAAAGTTCTACTGTTCTATCTTTCTATCTATTTTTAAGCAATTCATTAAATCGTCTCGAGAGTGCGGAAGGATTTTTGACGTTCCGACTATTGACGTTCTACCGTTCTATCTTTCTATTTTTTTTAGCAATTTATTAAATCTACATAAGAATCCGGGCGGATTTTTGACGTTCGGACTGTCGATATGGTGTATACTGGTCTATCTTTCAATTTTTAGCAATTTATTAAATTTTCATAAGAATGCGGACGGATTTTTGATGTTCGGGGATGGTCGACGTTCTACTGTTCTATCTTTCTGTCTATTTTTTTTAGCAATTTATTCAATCGTCACGAGAGTGCGGAAGGATTTTTGACGTTCGGACTATCGACGTTCTACTGTTCTATTTTTCTATTTTTTTAGCAATTTATTAAATCTTCATAAGAATGCGGACGGATTTTTGACGTTCGGACTCAACGTTCTACCGTTCTATCTTCTATCTATTTTTAAGCAATTTATTAAATCGTCACGAGAGTGCGGAAGGATTTTTGACGTTCAGACTAGCGACGTTCTACCGTTCTATCTTTCTATCTATTTTTTTAAAAGCAATTTATTAAATCTTCATAAGAATGCGGACGGTTTTTTGACGTTCTGACTCTCAACGTTCTACTGTTCTATCTTTCTATCTATTTTGAAGCAATTTATTAAATCGTCACGAGAATGCGGAAGGATTTTTGACGTTCGGACTATCAACGTTCTACCGTTCTATCTTTTTATCTATTTTTTTTTAGCAATTTATTAAATCTACATAAGAATCCGGGCGGATTTTTGACGTTCGGACTGTCGATCTTCTACTGGTCTATCTTTCAATTTTTAGCAATTTATTAAATCTTCATAAGAATGCGGACGGATTTTTGATGTTCGAGGATGGTCGACGTTCTACTGTTCTATCTTTCTATCTATTTTTTTAGAAATTTATTAAATCGTCACGAGAGTGCGGAAGGATTTTTGACGTTTGGACTGTCGATCTTCTACTGGTCTATCTTTCTATCTATTTTTTTAGCAATTTATTAAATCGTCACGAGAGTGCGGAAGGATTTTTGACGTTTGGACTGTCGATCTTCTACTGGTCTATCTTTTAATTTTTAGCAATTTATTAAATCTTCATAAGAATGCGGACGGATTTTTGACGTTCGGACTCAACGTTCTACCGTTCTGTCTTTCTATCTATTTTTAAGCAATTTATTAAATCGTCACGAGAGTGCGGAAGGATTTTTGACGTTCGGACTATCGACGTTCTACTGTTCTATCTTTCTATCTATTTTTTTTAGCAATTTATTGAATCTTCATAAGAATGCGGACAGATTTTTGACGTTCGGACTCAACGTTCTACTGTTCTATCTTTCTATCTATTTTTAAGGAATTTATTAAATCGCCACGAGAGTGTGGAAGGATTTTTGACGTTTGGACTACCGATGTTCTACCGTTCTATCTATTTTTTTAAAGCAATTTATTAAATCTTCATAAGAATGCGGACGGATTTTTGATGTTCGGGGATGGTCGACGTTCGACTGTTCTATTTTTTTAAAATCTATTTTTAAGCAATTTATTAAGTCTTCATAAGAATGCGGACGGATTTTTAACGTTCGGACTGTGGACGTTCTACTGCTCTATCTTTGTATCTATTTTTTTTAACAATTTATTAAATCTACATAAGAATGCGGGCGGATTTTTGATGTTCGGACCATCGACGTTCCCTTTGTCCTATCCCTCTATTTTTTAGCAATTTATTAAAATTTCCTAAGATTGCGTTTGGATTTTTGACGTACGGATTGCCGCCATTCTACTGTACTATCTTTCTATCTATTTTTTGGAAATTCATTAAAACTTTTAAAAAATGCATTCGGGTTTTTGACGTTCAGATCGTCAACGTTCTTTTGTACTTTTTTTTCTATCTCTCTTTCTGTTTTCCGGCAGTTCATTTTGGTTTATTCAGTAGAAAACATTAAACTCTAAATGCATAAGATTTCAGCGTACTACCATTTACCGACTTCTGCCCAAAAGTATGAAGCATTGAATAATGGTCCACATTCAAGCAGTAGCGTAACTATGGGGTCTAGCGCCTCTGGCGAGCTGAAGAAATTGCGCCCCCACCTAGGGTCGCCAACATGGAAAGTCCCGGAGGTCATTGTGACCTCCGAATTATTATTTTTTTTTGGAACATTTTGATTAATTGATTCGACAAATAGGAAGCAGCATTGAAATTTTTTTTCTTATTTTCTTTTAAAAAAAAAATTTTTTTAATCGTGCCCAATGCTCCTTCTAAGTAGATTTTTGCGAGGTTTTTTTTTTTTCAAAATTTTTCGCATTTTTAAAATTTTATGATAAAAAAAAAAAAACTCAATTTTTTTTCTTCAATCAGTCGAAATGCCGCCCCCTTGGCTGCTGCGCCCCTGGCGAGAGCCACGCCTGCCAAACCCTAGTTACGCTACTGCATTCAAGCTTAGATTTCCTTTTATGAAAAAAACAATAAATAAATATTAACTAAAACAAGATGTAGGAAATGGCATTCAAGGCACATGTTCGGCTCCATTTTCCTATATGGTGAAAGATTAATTTAAATGTTGGATATTTTCACCGCAATAAAAATGTTTTCAGAAAAGCAATTCCTGATATTTTGTTTGGAGTTCTATCCGCTTGAACAAAACGAAACTCCTCCACTTGTCAATCTCATTTCACCTTGAGTCAAGAGCAGCACTAACTCACAAAAAAGATCTATTTGAGCAATTACAATTGAAGGTTACTTCACTGTCCGCTGTTGAAAGACTGATGTTAAATTATTCCGCCTCAGAAAAATTGGGCATAATATGTCAATTCTTCTTCAGATAAGTGTCGACTGATGGCTGTCTATCCGACAACTGATCTGTGAACGTCTTTTTATGTAAAAGCTCGAGAACTTAATCACAAAATTACTTTCATTTTCTCTCGTGCGTGACTAAATGCGGCGACATCAGATTGCATGTTGTAAACAAATGCGCTGGAAAGGTGTTCTGCCAGGTATGACGTATTGAAACTTGAGAGAAATTTAATTTTGTCTGAAGGGACGTTCCTCGAAAACCAGCTATTTCTTTCCCCGCAAGTGAAGGCTCATAAATAAGGTTGTTAAAAAATAATAATTTTAAAAAGATACGAACAAATATTTCACTTGAGAAATCCCCCTTACGTTTGTTGTTTCGTGAACAACAAAATTTTGCAAATACCATTTTAAGTTAATATTTTTAATGCAATACTAGAAAGTCGCCCGTCAAGGTATGACGTGTGAAAATTGCTTCTACTCTTCTGCATTTGAACGAAGCAATTGCCTGTTCGGTGATATTTTGAGAGTTGAAATTGTATCCCTAACTCCAGTGGATTAACCCTAAACTCCATAGCGTTCATTGCTGACCGCTTTTTTGTTTCTTCATTCCCCTGAAATGACACTGTCTTACCAGTAAAACAGTTAAGTTACCGGATCGAGTTCAGCCTTGATACAATACAGCCTTTCCCTGCATGTCAAACAGTACCAAAAAATATTATTAAATTATCATGCCGTGGCACGAGTTTCATTGTTGAAACTCGTGGGTAACTTGATCATTGGCTATAATATATATATATATATATATATATATATATATATATATATATATATATATATATATATATATATATGTGTGTGTGTGTGTGTGTGTGTGTGTTTGTGTGTGTGTGAGGATATGAGCTGTCACGAGCGGTACACATGCTCGTTTATCTGTGGAGTAGCTATAAAGTAAAAGAGCAGTAGAGGCAGTACACAAATTTAATTTTTTAAACTTTTTGAGACGTGGTGCCTTCGTCGCCCCATGCCTTGTTCACTGAAAAGATTGACCAAAAGAAAACAAATTGGTTGCTTGAAGATTGCCACTATTTGGCGGTTTTCTCCGAAAAAGAAAGGGAACCAATATTCGTCCTTGTCGCTTATTTGTTGTTGTGCAAGTCAAACATGTGGTATCTGCCGCCAAATGACGCATTTCTTAATTTACATATCTATAGTTGAGGCAAACCTATCTGGCAGCACTGTGAAGGCTACGCAGATCCTAATCACAACATTACGACGCTGCTAGGTCAAGTTTACCCCAACTATAATCTACAGCTTCCGTGAGCAGAGTGCAGCCTTTTATTTTTTTACTAGTCAACTGCTTAAACCGCTGCACCAGTTGGCTGGGGGTGGGGAGGCAAGTGGCCTCAAGAGAAACCATTATGCGTCTAATAGTAAAGGGGTCAGTGAAGTAAAATCGTTGATGGAATAATACACTAAAACTTAGATTCTCAACCTTCCTCAATCCACGTACCCTTAATTTTTCATCAACTGTGCGTCCGCCCATCAAAAACTCGACAGTTTTATTAAAAGGTGTTATATTAGTTAAAGTTTTACTGTTAAAGTGTTAATTGCTAATAGGTAATTTTAATTAAAAGTCAAACAATTTACTTTTATGGACATTTTGTAATAATGTGTGCATTAATCTTAAGTAAAATTTAAAAAGTCCAAGGAAATAATTTGTGGAAATGGTGGTCTTGTTTTATTTCATCAATGTTTTGCTCTAGTTCGAACAAGGGAAGGGGATTTACGACTGTATACAGTCGTAAATCAAATCATTCTCGATATTAAACTTGTTTCTTGTACAGTCTTTATATTAAACTTGTTTCTTGTAAACACGCTCTTGTCTCTTCAAGTAAGTTAGCCCTTTTCAAGTAAGTTAGTCGACAGCACTTTTTCCCTCAGGTAAGTTGTAGTAAACTTTATTTTGTGGTGTCCTGTCATGTATAGGGTCGATCGCTCTCATATGCAGAAAAAATAATTTCGGCAATTCAAATCTACCCATTCAGAAAAGATGTTCTAGACATCTTGATTCCCAACCATCAATTATTTTACTTAACCTTGATTTGTTATTCAGCATTTGGAAAGCTGCATTCCACCCATTTCTTCTTGATAACAATCATTACTTTATTCTGTAACTAGTGGTACCCGCACGGCTTTGCCCGTAATAGAAAATTAAAAGGTCTCTTGGTTCGCCTGTATATTTACAAATAATGCATGGTGAATTTTCTCGCCAAGTGGCCTGTGCCCATGTTACGGTTCCACGTAATGATAATTTCGCAATTTACTCGTCCATCTTATGAGAATTTTGTTCTTAAACTTGGAATAGAAAAAGAACCACATCGAATTTTCGAAAAATCGCTTCGAGGTGCACACCCCCATACTACAAACTAACTTTGTGCCAAATTTCATGAAAATCGGTCGAACGGTCTAGGCGCTATGCGCGTCACAGAGATCCTGACGGACACAGATCCGGACAGAGATCCTGACAGACAGAGGGACTTTCAGCTTTATTATTAGTAAAGATAAAGATATTTTTTTTGTCAATTGTTATCCGCATTTTACAAACTGCACATAATTTCACCTCAATTTCCATTCAGGTATTCTTTTTTTTTATGGAAACATCAATATTTAACAGTTGTTACCCAGCATTTTAGAAACTACACACCGATTTCATCTTGGCTTCCGATCTGCAACTACTTTATTTACGATCTTTCATTTGTTTAAGTAGTTAATTTGGCGTTTGATAAATAGCGCACCATACTTTTTCCTCTTGATTTCCAGTTAACCATTACGTATTTTATTTCTTAATAGAATTTCCGTCATTGTTATTCGCTTTCTATTAACTACACATCAATTTCATCTGGATTTCCACTTAGCCATTTTTTTAATTGACTCTTCCAGTGAGTTGTTTATCAGCAATATGGAAACTAACATACCACGATATCATGTGTTCATTTTAGTTTTTCCGATCAGTACCTATTTTATTTTAAACTACCCCGGTACCCGCACGGCTTTGCCCGTAGTTGAAAATTAAAAGGTCATTTGGTTTGTCTGTACATTTACAAGTAATAAATGGTGAATTTCTTGCCAATGTGATACGTCAAATTACTCGTCCATGTTATGGTAATTCGCTCGGTAAAATGGGCTTAAAATTGGAATGGAAAAAGAACAAAATCGAATTTTTGAAAAATCGCTTTGAGGTGCTCACTCCTATGCTACGAACTAATTCTGTGCCAAATTTCATGAAAATCGGCCGAACGATCTAGGCGCTATGCGCGTAACAGAGATCCAGGCATCCAGACATCCAGAGATTCACACACAGGCTTTCAGCTTTATTATTAGTGATACCCGCACGGCTTTGCCCGTAATAGAAAAATCATAAGGTCTTTTGGTTCGCCTGTATATTTACAAATAATGTATGGTGACTTTTCTCGCCAGTTGGCTTGTACCCATCTTAAGGTTCCACGTTATGATAATATCGTATCTCGCCAATTGGCTTGTGCCCATGTTACGGTTCCACGTTATGATAATTTCGTAATTTACTCGTCCATCTTATGATATTTTTTTTTCTTAAAATTGGATTAGAAAAAGAACCACTTCGAATTTTTGAAAAATCGCTTCGAGGTGCACAACCCCATGCTACATACTAACTTCGTGCCAAATTTCCTGAAAATCGGCCGAACGGTCTAGGCGCTATGCGCGTCACAGACATCCTACAGACATCCAGACATCCAGACATCCTCCGGACAGAGAGACTTTCAGCTTTATTATTAGTAAAGAGTAAAGAAGATAAAGAAGAATCTTTCAGTTTCTCTTTTTTTTTATTTTTTTATTTTAGTAAACTGCTTCAGACCATTTTCCTCTTGAGTCTTATATGACTATTATGTTACTTGGAAAATAAAATTTAGCGTTACTTTTTATCTATCATTTTGATAATCACTAAACAATTTCATCCTCATTTATGTTTAGACATTATTTTATCTCTTCTAGAATCTCCTAGCATTATGTAACACTACACAGCAATGTCATCTTGATTTCCTCGTAAATCTATTGTTTTGTTTCTGATAGAATCTTCCACTGATTTAATATGCAACATTTTGCTACACAAAGGACATTTTCTTCGTTGAAAATAAAAGCTTAATGCAGCTATTTTAGTAAAAACTACCGGAGTTGAAGATAACCGTTTGGTTCTTGAGATAAATATATCTCTAATTTTAAAAAAGTAATAACGTCAAAAATGTGGAGTCGTTTCCGAAATTTTAAAAGTATTTTTTCTGAAAGAGCATGCTTTTAAGCATGCTATTACGCTACTATGCTTTTAAGCATGCTAAACATTCTATGTTTTTAAACATAGGATTTGACCATTTTTTAAATAATTTGACAAACTTAAAAATTTTTTAAAAAATATTTTAATCGGCTCAATTTTATTTTTTTACGCTTTTGCACATGACATCACAAGCGATGAAATGCCATTCACTGATTCATTTGCGCAAAGCGCAATATAAATTTGCATCTTTACTGACATATACTAGCAACGATATGGTTGATAGCAAGCGTGGAGCGCAATATTTTATTCGCTTCTCAATTATCATAACCTAGAAACGCGGTAGTCAGCAAGCGTAAGCATTCAGCGTGCCAGTGGATTATGCGCCAAAGTTCATCACTTGTGACGTTATAAAGAAAACGCCTTGTTTGAAACATCGGACATAAAAAATTAATTAATACTGAAACGTTTTGAAAACAAAAGATTTTCCTCGCTCCACGTTATTTTTTTTTTTTTTTTTTTTTTTTTGCTCATTCTATCAACTTTAGTAACTAAAAGTAGTACTTTTGACTGATGGAAACAACCCCAATGTGAAATGGGGCCTGTGTCCAGGAGACCCCATAGCCCCTACAGTCTTGAAATTTTATGCAAAATTACTTAGAGTACCGGGGGGTTGCATTTGAAGTGTTTGTTTTGCTTTTCTTTCTTTCTCTTTTTTCTTTTTCTTGCTTCGATTCTTTAAAAAATTGTGATTAATTTTTTGAGCAAAAATTTCACATAAATTACCAACAGAAGGGATGAATAATTTCCCACACCCCTTAACATCCTATGTCACTTGAAAGAGCTTTCGCTTTCTACATCAGATTGAGCTTGTTCTAATTTTATCAATTAGTTAGAATAGCAGGGGGGTTTCTTTCATAATTTCGGGTTTCTAATATAGCGAAAGTCCTAGGCTCAACTCAATACAAGCCCGGAGCTAAAGAGTAAAATATTACAAGAGAAAACGAATCTGGAAGCTAACTTTCAAACGTACAATCCGGCGGTTTTGTTTTGTTCAGAAGGTCCTTAATCTGTGAAATTTTAGAAAAACGAATCTGAAAGCTACCTTTCAAACGTACAAACCAGCGGTTTTATTTTGTTCAGGAGGTCCTTAATCTGTGAAATTTTAAGAAAACGTATCTAAAGCTACCTTTCAAACGTATAAACCGATGGTTTTGTTTTGTTCAGGAGGTCCTTAATCTGCGAAATTTCGAACTATCGGTTTGGAACCTAGGAGAGGAGTGCTCTTTGAAGCGTTTCTTCAAAGATAATTTTGTTACACAAATTTTTAACAAAGTCTTTTTATCTTCGGGTAGAACTAGGATTTTAATATTTTTCTAAATTTAATTAGATTTTTGCTGAAACTCTATCTTTAACGGAAAAGGAAGCGTGATTTTTTTTTCTAATCATTCTGTTTATTTTAATCTTATTCTTCTTAACAGGAACTTTAAATCTTCACACACCAAATAAGATTACGAAGCAATCTTTGAAGGTTGTTGAGCGGTAGCGAGAAGGGTTGGGGGGAGGCCTTAAGTTGATAAAATTTTATTCGCTTCTATGCCTGTAGCTTATGTTTGCCCAGGGATGAATTAATAGATTTTTTTTTTTCAAACACTTCTGTTAAAGGACATAGCAATTATCCTTGTAGCCTGTCACTTGAATTGTATCCTAAAAGAAGAACGAGTTTCCACGAAGATTGTTCGGCCTTGAGGTGAAGATCATGGAAATGAAAGAAAAAGTCCCCTGCGAGCTCACGTCAATCAAATCGAAACAATAAGTATTTTCTCTGCGTCAGTTAGAAACAAATTATGCCTTTCGGGAAATTTCTTCTGATTCTGTAGAATGCCTGTCGTCACTTTTCAAATTTAGGTTTCAGTAATTTGCAGCACATATTTTTAAAATTTCGAACATGTATATAAGTTTATGTTAAAGTACATTTAATACTATTTCAAAAGACGCAAATGAGCAATTTTTTTCGAGCAATCACGAACTGTGTATTATTCTCACCTGACCATTTTTGGCTTTCACCCGTCCTTTGATTTTATTTTTACCACCAATTGTGGATTTTAGGAGGGACTTCCCCTCGGCTGTCCGCTTTCGATGCTTCTCCTCCTACGAGCACCGTCTCAAGTAGCGTCCGTATCCTACACACACACACACACACCGATGCTTACACACACAAGCACGCCTGCACAGACACATACACACGCCTTAATATACACACACACATACGCCCGCCTTAATGAACACACACACATACACACGCCTTAATATACACAAGCACAAGCCTTAATACACACACACACACGCCCGGCTTAATGAACACACACACACATACACACGCCTTAATATACACATGCACACGACTTAATATACACAAGCACACGCCTTAATATACACAAGCACACGCCTTAATATAAACACACGTCCACACACACACACACACACGCGCACCTTAATATGCACACATACATATGCACGGCTTAATATACACACACACACACACAAACGCACACACACAAACACACACACATACGCACGCCTTAATGTACACATACACACCCACCTACATACACACACACACTCACACGCCTACACACACACGCCTTAATATACACACACATACGCCCGCCTTAATGAACACACCACACATACACACGCCTCAATATACACATACACACGCCTTAATATACACAAGCACAAGCCTTAATACACACACACAGACGGCCGGCTTAATGAATACACACACATACACACGCCTTAATATACACATACACACGCCTTAATATACACATACACACGCCTTAATATACACAAGCACACGCCTTAATATACACGAGCACAAGTTTTAATATACACATGCACACGCCTTAATATACACAAGCACACGCCTGAATATACACACACGTCTACACACACACACACGCACACCTTAACATGCACACATACATATGCACGGCTTAATGTACACACACACAAACGCACACACACACGCACACATATTTACACACACACACATTCACACGCCTACACACAAACACACGCACACACACACACGCCTTAATACACACACACGGAACATACTCACTTCTTAATATACACATACACACACCTTAAAACAAACACAATACACACACGCATTCGCACGCCTTAATATACACACACACATGCGCCTTAATATATACACACACACACACGCCTTAATATACACACACACGCCTTTATACACACACACACGCCTTTATACACACACACACGCCTTAATATACACACACACACACACGCCTTAATATACACACACACACACGTCTGCACACACGCACACTCACACCTTAATATGCACACCTACATATGCACGGTTTAATGTACACACACACGCACACATACGCACGCCTTGATATACACATACACACCCGCCTACATACACACACACACTCACACGCCTACACACATACCACTTCAGACACACACACACACACTAGGGATTACGAAAAGCCTAATTTGAATACAACAAGTCAAAATTACTTTTTTTTTTTTCGAGAAATCACGAATTGTTAATTGTTTTCACTAGATTAAAGTAGATGTTTTGGGTCACTTTGGACCGAGGTCGCAGGGAGCGGGCGCTCCCCCTGGGCGGTGGTATCAGGGGCGTGCACAGTGAGGGAGAAGAGACACCTGTTGGCCCGGACCGAATCTGAAGGGGGCTTAGTATTTTTAAAATGAGAGGTGAATTATAGGGATAAACAATATGGAAGGGGGCCCGTAAAAGTCATTTGTGACGGGTCCCAAAATTTCTGTGCACGCCCCTGGGTGGCATCCAAGTCCCCCAGAATAGACCTGATTTATTCCAAATCCTCTCGACTTTACATTACTTTCCTTTTACAAATACAGCATCCAACACACAACATCTATCATCCAGCCCGGCCTTCATTTGAATTTAGACGTCTTGAGTTCAAATTAAGTGCCTCGAAATTATGATTGCGATGGGAGCCATTCGCGGGAACCAAAAACCCAACGAGTTTGGTCCTATCGCAGTTTATGATTGCAGAAAACATAATTTCAATTCAATCAAACTCAAAAAATGTCAAATAGGTGTCGAAATCCAAATTGATGTCAGACGTTAGATGCTGGGGGCTAAATTTTATTATTGCTGTTATTATTATTATTATTATTTTAGGCAACACAAGTTTCAAATTCTCATGCACAAAAGGAAATGCAACTTTAAACAATTCGTTCTCTGAATTTCAATTGTTTCATAATTATAGTCTTAGTTGTTTGTGAAGGAACTTTTAAGTCAAACTTTTGAAGATTAGAGAGATAAAACGCATTGTTTGACGTAACTTTCGGAAATTGCGAAAAGATCTGTCGGCTGTAACGCTCGGGAGAATAAGGAACTACTTTCATAATAAGGGAGTTTCCGTGCAAGAGATTATAATAGTCGTTAACAGTCTTTTACAACGTTTCAATTTTCCACATTATGTAGTTGAAACAGTTAAGGAAGTCTTTTCATCTTTTATAATAATAATATGCACAGAAAAACTATTAGAATCTGATACCTATCCTAGATAGCTTCTTAGCAACATAGGCGGATTTAGGACTGAGTTCCTGGGGGGGGGGGGGGGGGGGGGGGCTGGATTTTTTTTTTTTTTTTTTTGAGCAACATTTTTATAGTCCCCATCCCCATGTTTTTGTCTGTTTTCTGTGATGCATGTCCATGCTTTACTTTTTTGTGTGTTGTTTTCATTAATATGTGTTTTCATGCTGTCCTTTTTGTATTGACCTTAAGAGAGGGGGCTGGTATTAAGAGAGTGACGCAGGGCTCCCTTTTAAGTGGGAAATAGAATATCTCCAATTTTAGGGGTCCCGGGGGTTTCTACCCCGGAGGAAATTTTGTAAAATGGATATAAAATTCTGCATTTTAAAGCCTTATAAAGGTTAATGGTACAGACATAGAAATTGATAACTAGAATATACAGTTGTACAGTATTGTTCAAACTTTGTAAGAAACAGCCATTTTAAGTTTGAAAGAAAAAATAAACTATAGATTTCTCATTTCAAAAACTTTTTTTAATTATAAGTAGTGCAGAAAACGAAAAGGAATAGAGTTAGTGTATCATTTTTTTTTTCGGGCTGAACAGATTAACAATATGCAGTAGAAGTAAGATAAAAGCAATCAATGCAAAAGAATTTCCAAAATACTGCATTCGGAATTGAATATATAGCAAGATATGAAGCATGTGAATCACAAAAATTTATTTCGAATAATATGTTACAAACGTGAGAACCATGATTTTTACATTTTTAATGCAGGATGTGGCAAGACGCTGATTTTGACAAATTTTAGCATTCTTCTCCCTCTACCATTTGTTAGAAATTTTAAAATTTAAGGTTTGTAGCCACATGTTTCCAAATATTCAACGTTTTCAAGCACTTGAAAATGAAATTAGTTTTTTCAACCAATTTCCATTTTTTAAGGAACGAATCATGCAATTTTTTTGGGAGTTAGGGACCCACTTCAAAGCAAGGGCCCTAAGCAATAGCTTGTTTATCTTATAGGCAAATTCAGCCCTGTTTGTAATTCACTCTTACCTGCAGATTTTTGCTTGATTTTTTTGTAATTTTTACAAAAATTCGTCAGTTTTTACGATTAAAGGATTTTTACGCGATTTTACCTATCTTTGTTAAGTTTTTATAGATTTTATAAAATTTTAGCAAATTTTTCCAAAACTTTTGATGACTCAATTATTTAGATTTCAATAATGACAAGGACTGACTCGCTTAGACTTAGATGATTATGACTTACCTTACTTTTTGAACAGTATTTATAAAGTAAGTAAAATTGTACTTTCCCTCTAAGTAAAAAGATTCAATTAATCAGAACACTCAGATAACTGAAGTTTATTCAGTTTGTGATAGAATTTAATTTCTCTCTCTCTCTCTCAAAAAGAAAAAGGAAAAAAACTATTTTTTAGAATCTCTCAAAAAGCCAATTAATCTACTAAGAACATAAATATTATGGACAGTTATACTTTAAATGTGGACGCAAATCATAACTAGTAGATCGTTCTGTTAGCGCGAATGGGGGGCGGGGGTTTCCTCCCTTTGTTTTAGGTTCTAATTTGTTAAAATAATCGTCAATTATTATAAGTGTTGCAGCTTAAGGTATAGCTTGTTCAGCCTATAGTTTCATACACTTGCCTAAATGGTTTTCATTCCGAAATAGTGAATTTAGACACATTTTCAGCACCCCAGTGACAGCTGCACTATTTGTATTTAATTTTCGTTTTTTTCCTTTTATTTTCTCCTATCAGAAAAGGACATTCGCTATTCTCTTTATTTTCACTAAACTATTCAAAAAAGAAAAAATAATGATTTTTTTTTTATTTTTGGAAGATGTGTTGTTACTATATAAAGTTCTCTCAAAACTGGGGGGGCATTGCCCCCCTCTGCCCCCCCCCATAAATCCGCCCATGCTTAGCAAGTATTTAGGTTTAAAAAGAGGTAAATATAAAAGATGAAAGAAGGAATAAAAATAATGACTTTCTATTGATTAGAATAATCTTAGAATGCTTGAAGATGAAATGTGAATCATTTGACGGTGTTGGGACTTTGATGTACGAAAATCTAGATCAAATATGTAAGATAATATAATACCATGCTTTTGAAATTTAAATCAAGAGTAAGGATACATAACATCATTTTCTCATTTTCTCTTAGCTTAAGCGTATGTAAAACGCGTAAATCTAAATTCAATCTTGATCTGAAAACTTATTTAAAATGTATAAACTTGTGCGAAACCGTGTTCTGAAAGCCTGTACAAAAGTTTGCTCTATAGCAGGCCCGGATTTGTGTACCCGCAGACCCCGCAGTGTGGAGGGTCAACGTTCTTAAAGGGTCCAAAGGCCACATAAATTTAAAAGAAAAAACTAGCACTAGGGACTTATAAAAGTGCAAATACCCCCTGCTGGAATCCGAGGAGGGTCCTTACAGATTTTGTTTCAGGGGGGCCCAAAGTTTGTAGATCCGTACCTGTTCAATAGACATACGCAAAATGAATAAATCCAAGTGAAATCAAATTTTACAAGCCTGATCCAAAAGTGCAAGCATTTATAACATCATTATCGATAACCGTATAGCAATGTGAAACTTGTAACCCAAATGTGTAAAACAATAGGGAAAATGTAAAATAACAACACCATGTTGTCCGGCCATCTTAAAGGCTACTGAAAAGCTTACCGCGTTAGTTCTCCACAACATGTGCATTTTTCTACTATACTAGGATTGGTAACGTGACTAAGTTTAAATACTAAGTTTAAATGTTCAGAAGCCACCCGTGCAATACTGTGGCCAGTAAATGTGTTTTGGAGTATTTGATGTGCTTTTGTGCATTTTATTCTCTCGACATCACTCTTTAAAATTAAATTATAATCAGTTAGTGCAATCAAAAAAACTCGATTACCTCTCTTGTGATAGTTTTTGAAACTAAACAGTTGGTGCGTGAGAAGACTACTTTTTAAAAACATAGAAGAGATTCCGAGAGATCCGATACATTTTTAAGTAAGCGTTGTTATTAAGTACTGGAAAAAATGCATTTGATATTATTTTTTGTGTGATAAAAAAAAGGAATTCATGCAGAAAATTCATGTTCATGTGATAGGCTGTTAATTCTCTCCCCCCCCCCCCCCCATGAATTCCAAATTTTAGTCCAAATGTTTTTCAACAGATGGTGCTTTAGATAGTAGTAAATGAAAAGGGAAGAATTGAAACTTTCCTATTTTTTCTCCGATTGTGACATCTGATTGTAGCCGACGATTGTTATTTTAAAAATACTTTTGAGTACTTTTGTTCATTTAAAACATTTTCTGAAAAAAGTAAGATGCAATTTTCTATCTTTCTTTGATTTAAAGACGTACTATATTATCAGCGCCATCTATTGGATAATGTTTGAACTAAAATTAGCAACTGTTGGGAGAAAATACAGCCCGCCGTATGAATTTTCTGCAGGAATAATCTTTTTTTTTTTTCATCAACCGTTTTCCTGTAATAAATTTTTAAAAACAGTCGGTCTATTTCAGGAACACCCAGAAGCTGACTTGTCATGTAGAAGATTGCTAGAAACAGTTACTATTATTGAATTTCACTTTCACGGCTTATTTTACAGACCGGCTCATTTTACAGACCCGGCTGAAGATTTATTTAGCATGCAACTAACACTTTCGTGCACAATTTAATTTCTTGTGTGATTTTTCTTTTCAAATTATTTAAGATTGCATTTAGAAGATTGACCTACGGGCACAGATTGAGTCTGCTTGCTGTAGATCTTCTTAAGTTCATAACTCACTGAGGGTAGTGCGATTATCTACTTACATCAACCATAGATCTTTAAAAGGGGTAGATAGGCCTTTCTCCTACAGCGCAGCGTATTTCGCCCGGAGAAAGTGGGGTCATCATGATTCTGCCGAGAATCACGTGATCAAGGGACATCGTGTCTCCCTCTTCTCGGGTAACAGTGATATAACAATGCGAACCGTCGTTAAAAGTCTAGGATTGTCTGAAGATTTTCATTATACTTATGGGAGAAATCTCTATATGTGTGAATCTGAGATTTTCTAGCGAAAGACGGTTTGATGAATGCGATGCTGGTGCCAATTTCATTAAAAAATAAAGACATAGTGGACTTTCTGAGTAACAGAAATCTTTCTTTTTGCTAAAGGCAAAAAAAAAGTCCCCTGCAGAGTCGAAATTAAGAATATTTTAAGCAATTTATTGTAGATGCCGAGCATTATATTAAATCACTAAAAACAAGCGATGGAAAATTAGTTATAGTATGTCCTCGAAAAACTGGATTTTTAAGTTTCCTAATTTCTATGAAAAGTGTGCTGGGAACATATGAAAAGTATGTAGGTTCCAGAATTCCAGTTCTAAACTGCGAAATGACTTATAAGCTTACACAGGATCACCTTGAAACTTTTTTCAGTGCGATCAGGTTGTGAGGGGGGATTCAACAATAATCGTCGGACAATTTCGAAGTGCGAAAAAAAGATTATTCATTCATACGGAAATTTAAGGAGTTCAGTTCTTTAAATTGCGTTGATTTTGACAACCTTCAAATGCTAAGATTAAATTTGAAGCGTAACAAAAATGCTTTGAAAGAAAGCCTTTTCTTCCGATTCCTTTGACGACGATTTGGAAAATTCAGAAATCATCTCAATTAACATGACGCACTATATAAATGATGTTTCTGACTACGCTGGATTTTTTGTCCGGCAAGTGCACTCTGTTGTGAACTGCGACGACTGCAACGCAGTCTTAACTACAATAAACCAAAAAATAGGCATAATAAAATTTAAGAATTTTGAGACACATTCAAGTACATTTATTGCAAGATTGCAACCATTGAAATATGTACATTTGTGAAGAACAACTGAGCGAGAATGTGAAAAAGTTTTGGGAGTAAAACACAAAAATATCATGTTACTCATGAAGCCACAAGAGTTATGAAAAAAATTTCTAATTCCGTTTTTCTAAGTTTAAATAAGCATATGTTGGAAACAGAAGCAGCAGATTTTCTCGTTAACAAGTTTATAAAATTAATCGTTACTAAATATTGAAGCGTTAGAATGCATCGCGCAGTCAACTCAAACAATGAAAATAATTCACAAAGACCAATAAGTAGGAAAGTGACAAAATTAATATTGTTGAGGGACACATTAGTTTTCTTCACCCTCGAGTTTAAATTGTCAAAATTATCATATTCTGTAGGACGAAAAAAAAAAAGAAAAGAAAAATGGGGAAGGGGGCGGAAGTCAAATGACCATTCATGTAGTTTATAATTGCAAATGAATTTATTTTCTGAGTACTTAAAAAAGAAAAAAAAAACACTGAAGTTGCTTAAAAATCAGGAACAAACCAAAGTTATTTGTTTGCTAATAGAATGTTGGTTCGAAACGCATGCGAATCTTAGAATATTATTTAATTGAGTTAATTGATATTCGATACTATTTACATTTGTATTTCTAATTGGTTTATGGTTTTAGATAGGTTTTATGTCAAATTGTTGTTGTTGTTGCTTCAAAAGTTGTGGGAAAAAGCACGCATTGAAAACATTTATCTGTATTTGAAAAATTTGATTGAAATAAAAGAAAATTTATAAGGTCAATTTTTGTTTAAGATTTTTGAAGACGTCTATTTCTACTCAGTATTTAAAGCACTTTAAAAAAAGTTTAAATAACTTGTGCGCCTGCTTCAAAAGTTATGATTGGGAAAATATCTAATGGACCATTCCATGAAAAAGCTGTCATTTTGTCCCGCATTTCATTAAAAAGTAATAACTTAAAAAGTAACAAAGGACATTTTTTGCAAAAGTACAACAAATACATTTGCGATTTCTTAATGAAAAAAAAAAAAGTTACCTTTTTTAATTATTACTTTTAGTGAAAAATATGAGGTGTTACGTGAGGGACAGAGTGTTCCCTTTTTCTTTAATGATGGGTTAAATGCTTTAATTTAACCCATGCTTAAAGGGGAGTTTAACCCATGCTTAACCCATGGGGTTTAACCCATGCTTAAAGCATGATTCTCTTCGATAGGGGAAACAGTTTCTTGTCAGAGGTGTCCCTTGATCACGTGATGTCCAACGGGGGATGTTGACGCGCTCTCTGAGGAGAAAAGTGCGGAGAAGGCACATCTATTCTATTTTAAGATCTATGACATCAACCTCAAGAGGAAGTAAAATGCCCCCCTAAAGTCTGGGATGGAAACGGGATTTCACTTGCTAGCAAGCAGTCCACAGAGTCAAATATTTTATCTCCCGTTACTCTCCGGGAGCTTCGTCTTGGACTCAATGCACAAAATATTTTGAAGTAATTCACCCAAAGAAAGAGAAGGATCTAATTTCGGAATATTGAAATTATGTTTCCTTTACTTCAACGGATCCTAAAATCAGTAGATTACAGATTGCTGCTGCTACCAGTCCTCGTTTACAGCATTGTTGCATAAGCTTTTAAAGGCACTGATTCCTGTTGAAAGAATTTATGTTGCTATAATCCAAATCAAGCACGCCTCCCAATCTAAAGCGGAGGCTATCTTTTTGAAAATACGGACGAGCACATGTAGTGGCTAATTTACGTCTGGCGAGCATTGTGGGGCCCGCGAAGTTGTTTACAGACGCTAGTCGTCGTGTTCGACGTCATCAAACAAAAGTACATTCTGAAGCTTTTCAAACCTACTGAACAGTTTCGTTCGTTCTTAATGAATGATTGTTGCAAAAGAAGCCAAGTTGTCATGTATTGCTTTCTAAAAAGCATGTCCGAAGTTCGTAGCAATAAAATTTGTATGTAGTAAAAATGAGAGCAATTTTCGGTTTGAATTTGTCATTCATTTTCATTGTTTTGCCATTCTTTGGAGGGAAAAAAATAAAATAAAATTTTATGTTTGTTCTGGTCCGCGTTATTCACCTTAATATGAGGTGTAGTCTGCGGATAAAAAAAGGTTGTGCACCACTGGGCTAGTGCATATTTATTTTCCGTTTAATTTTAAAAACGACATAAGTAACTTCAGAGTTGAAAGAAGCGGAAGGCTTTCCTCTCAGACTGAAAGAGTTCTAGTAAAAACTAACTGCATTCTCTGGATGTGTTAACCTAACTGTCTGGTATATGGCATATTGCATTTTTTCCCGATACATTTTAATGTTCAACTATTTTAATGTTCAACCGTCTAGAAAAAGTCATCATGCAGCATAAAAAATCAATAACAGTGCGTTGAAACTTTTCCTTCTATTTTCAATGAATTATGTGATACAATGTTTTTTTTTTTTGTTTAAATTGTAGTCATTATTATAGTTGTTTATATATTTAATTGTTATAGTCAAAACCTTCATTACAGAGTTTCAAGCAGATAGCGGAAGTATAGTGCCTAGAAAGAGTAGTGTGACCGATCGACGGAGAAAAAGTGAGGTCAGATCTGAGGAAAATCCAGATGGCGCTACGCTCGAGGAGTGCGTTATGCTCCTCAATCAGAGTATTGAAACCAAGTTCTGAACTTTTACGAATATCTTTTTGTTTTTACTTTTAATTGTACTTATGGAAGATTCACTCATACTTATTGTCGCGTTATTGTCGACGTTTTGTAGTAGTTATCGAGAATATTAGCCCCCCCCCTCCTTTTTTTTAATCAGAAACATTCTTTTTTTTTTCTCATCTTCACAAACTTTAGATGAGAGTACCACCAAGGTGCCAGTGTATTTCATCAACTTTAATATTTAGAATAAAAAAAATGAAAGATGCTGAGTGGTTATTTGATGCACTAACAACACGATACGTAGACTATTTCGGTGTGGGAAGTTTGGCTGTCAGTGATCCTTAAAGGGATGTAATAACATTCACGAAATCAATATTTAGCAGCCAATAACGAAGCTGATACTTGATTTCAAAAAATTCGTGTTGTGGACGAAAAATTCGGGTTTGATCTAAAATTCGCTAGTTATGAAAATTTTGCGTTATAGCCATTTCCCGTAAGTCGAATCGCGTTGTAGCAGGAGTCGACTGCAGTTAAAAATTCGTAGTTAAGCATTACTTGTTAATACAATCACAAATTTAAAAAGAAAATTTATTTTCATGTTTTTAATTTCATTCGTAACCTATAACAACATGTAACTCTCGTCAGAGTCAGAAATTCCTAAAATAATTTTTGCCAGACGTTTTCGGTATTTTATCGAAAATACAGGGTGATTATAATTAAAGTTCCATTTTCAAAACGCTGTAAAAATAAAACCACTGGTCAGAATGACCTCAAATTTCAACGGATTATTATTGAAGAAGGGGGGAAAACGTATGACAAAAGAAAAATAAATAGTTGGAATTTTTAGCAATAGATGGCGCTGCAAATGTCAAAAAATGTAAATCAAAACACCTGTCATGCGCCCGACTCATTGAAGTTGTTATGAAAACGTCAAATACACGTTTTTTTTTCTCATTTCATATCTGAGAAGTTCACTATGACACTCTCAATGAAAGACCTGGCCGTCCCGATCACCTGATCTTAACCCGTGCGACTTCTGGATATGGGGCAATCTGAAAGCTGTGTTCAGTGATCCAATTGCAAAGTTTGCTGAGCTGAAGGTATGCCTTGCGCAACACATTCTAAACGTGACCCCGGAAACACTTCAATCAGTCGTGGATCATGCTGTTTCTCGATTTCAACTTGGTACAGAAAACGGGATACATTATATTGAACACCTTTTGCGCCAGTCTCACGAAAATTAAAGACCGATTTGATTTTTACTGATGCTTTTTATGCGGTTTTCGGCCTCAGGACAATTAAAAACCAATTTTTCCCATCCGATGTGATATGACCTCTCCGTGTTGGATGGGCTTACTTAACTAACAGTATCACACCAATACCCTCGTGCACGCTGAGTAGTACGGTGTTTTGACGTATAGTTTACACTTTAAATAATATTTTTTGATTTCTTTGTCATTTGTAGTCGACCACTGTTAAATATGATGCTTACAGCGCCATCTATTGCTAAAAATTCCAAATATTTATTTTTCTTCCGTCATCAAGTTCCCCCTTTTTTCGATAATATTCCGTTGAAGTTTGACGTCATTCTGACCAGTGGTTTTATTTTTATACCGTTTTGAAAATGGAACTTTGATTATAATCACCCTGTATTTCAATTGCAAAGAAAAATTCCATCCTATGTGAGCAGCTCTGAGTGTCGTCTAAACCGGAGTGCGCCATTAAATACTGTCGTAAAATCCGGAGTCACTTAACATTAAGGTTGTATAGCTTAAGTTCGGGATTTTGAAAGAGTGACGTTACGGAGAGTTGGGAAATCTTTATGTTTCAATTCATTGAAAAGAAATGGAAGAACCAAAACTCGAAACACTGAAATTCCTTGCCTCTGTATGCCAACTGACCATAAAAACATAAGATTCCAATTTGTTTATAGCTGCCAGTTAGTGTTTACAGCACAGCAGTATAAGTATTTCAAAGAACAGGTTCTTACAAACATTAGATATACCTTCCACGCCGAGCGTCCTACCTCGTCGGACGTGTTTTTTTTCTTCTGCTGCTGCGATGCCAAAATTTCCACCGAGGAGGATAGTTCACCGCGCCGGGGATAACAGCGTGGAGGCCCATGTCAGGGCCGGCGGAGGAAACTCCGTTATCGAATCTGTCCCCCAGGCGTCGAGCGCTCATCAACCTATTTTCCCGTCAAAATCGACCATCTCAACGACCTGCTTTAGGAACGATTCTTCTGGACGTAGGTTTTTTACAGCCTCAATTTCCATTGATGACGTGTTCTCAAAATATGAATATGACGTAAATGGGAATCCCTGCAGACTGATTGTCGACACTGCAGCCAATGTGACAATCATTAGGACAGATGTGGCTCGTGAATTTAGATTGAAACTGTTGTGTACCTCAGCACGCGTAAGTCTCCAGACTGTGACAGGTGACAAAATCGAGATTGAAGGTAAAGTGGACTTAGAAATAGTGTTTGGGAATGCCATCTACCATCATACGGCTTCCGTCGCTGATATCACGGACCCCTTCATTCTCGGATTGGACTTTTTAAAGAAATATGACTTCACCCTGGACTTCAAGACTAATGAACTGCACTCGATGAGAGAAGACATAGCCATCTTCAACGCTGAAAATGATGTAAAATCCGCGCATCAAATAATAGCCCAAACAGATTTACCGATTCCATCAAGGTCAGAATCATTAATACCTGGCTCCATTGAAGAAAGCAATAATTTTCGATTTGGACTCATTGAATACCCTTACCTAAGCAATAACCTAAAAGGAGTGCTAGTAGCATCTACGCTTGTGGACCTTTCTAAGGATGTAATTCCTGTGAGAGTCGCCAACGTGAGTGAAAGGCCAAGGAATATCCGGAAAGGTGAAGTGTTAGCAACTTGTACTCCAGTAAACTGCATCATTAGAAGAATCAATTCCCCCGAGACTGTGTCTTCTGAGTCCTTGACATCGAAGTTAATTGGGAGTGCGCCATTATCGAAAGATCAAAGAACTGCTGCGGAACAATTGGTGGACGACTTCAAGCATCTGTTTTCATCTACATCGGAGGATATTGGCCGTACGAATTCAACGCAGCATAGGATTTACACTGGAGAACACCCCCCTATTAAACAGCATCCAAGACGACTACCGTTCGCCAAGAAGGAAGAGGTTGAGACCCTCCTGAAAGAGATGAAGGAGAATGATGCAATCGAACCCTCATCCATTCCTTGGGCCTCTCCCATCGTCTTGGTCCGAAAGAAAGATGGCTCCACCAGATTTTGTGTCTATTACCGATGGCTGAATGAAATCACCAAGAAAGACAGTTACCCTCTTCCACGGATAGACAACACCTTGGACACTCTTTCCGGACACAAGTGGTTTTCGACCCTGGGCTTGAAGAGCGGCTACTGGCAGGTTGAGATATACCCTGATGACCGAGAGAAGACAGCATTTACAACTGGACAAGGCTTATGGCAGTTTAAAGTGATGCCCTTCGGCCTCTGCAATGCACCAGCTACGTTCGAGCGTCTTATGGAGACAGTGTTAAGAGGACTTTCCTACGAATCCAGTCTGGTCTACTTAGACGATATCATCATCGTGGGACGCAGCTTCGATGAACATCTGGCTAATCTTAGGAAGGTGCTGCAAAAGCTTAAGGAAGCCAATCTGAAGTTAAGCCCGTCCAAATGTAATTTGTTCCACCGTGAAGTGAACTACCTTGGTCCCATCATCTCTTCTGAGGGTGTACAAACCGATCTAGAAAAGGTATCTGCGGTCAAGAGTTGGAGTCGTCCCGAAAACATCCATCTGCTGCGAAGTTTCCTGGGGCTCTGCACGTACTACAGGAAGTTTGTGAAGGGTTTTTCCAACATTGCACGACCTTTGCATAAGCTGACGGAGAGCAAGCAAAAGTTTGAATGGTCCAAAGAATGCGAAGATGCATTTCTACGACTGAAGGAGGCTTTAACATCAACGCCTATTTTTTAATATCCTCAGCCTGGAAAATCCTTCATCCTAGACACTGATGCGAGCCACGAGGGCATCGGAGCTGTTTTATCCCAAGAAATTGACGGCAATGAACATGTCATCGCTTACTGGAGCAAATGCTTATCAAAGTCGGAGCGAAATTACTGCGTCACCAGAAAGGAGTTACTGGCCATAGTGAAAACTGTAGAACACTTCCATCATTACCTCTACGGCCGAAAGTTTCTGCTTCGGACAGATCATGCCTCGTTAACTTGACTTTTGAACTTCAAGAATCCAGAAGGCCAGATAGCCAGGTGGATACAGCGGCTCCAGGAATATGACATGAAGATCAAGCACCGAAAAGGGTTGTCTCACGGTAATGCTGACGCTTTATCAAGGAGACCCTGTCCTGAGAACTGCAATTATTGTTCCCGATTCGAGAAACAGTATGGAACGACTAGCCCTACCGCCTATCAAGTGTCAGTGATCCCAACATCATCAGAATCTGATCCATGGAGTGACGATCAAGTTCGAAAAGATCAACTTGAAGACCCCGACATAAAACCAATTTTGGAGTTCATGGAAAGTGACAGTCGGCGACCTTGCTGGCAGGACGTTTCCATCTTCAGTCCTGCAACAAAAAGATACTCGGCTTTATGGAACTCACTCCATTTGCGGAACGGCGTACTGTACCGAAAATGGGAATCTGATGACGGCAAAATATCTAGGTGGCAGTTACTACTTCCCCGATCAAGGATTTCAGATGTTCTGAAAGAAATACATAGTAGTGCGACTGGAGGACATTTTGGTGTCTTGAAAACCCTCAATAAAGTTCGAGAGCGCTTCTCCTGGAGCAAGGCGAAGGATGACGTGGAGAAGTGGTGCCATTCTTGTGACGCCTGTGCTGCTCATAAAGAACCGAAGAAAAGAAGCAGAGGGAAGCTACATCTGTACAACGTTGGAGCTCCCTTCGAACGAATTGGGATCTACATCCTGGGTCCTCTACCAAGAACTGCTGATGGGAACAAATACATTCTTTTGTTTCCATCGACTATTTCACCAAATGGCCCGAAGCGTATCCCATTCCAGATCAAGAAGCTACCACCGTAGCAGAGACTCTAGTCCAACATTGGATCTCGAGATATGGAACACCTTTGCAAATTCATTCCGATCAAGGGAGGAATTTCATCTCTGCTGTGTTTAAGGGCCTATGTCAAATTCTCGAAACTGAGAAAACTAGGAAAACACCACTACACCCACAATCGGACGGCATGGTGGAGACATTTAACAGCACAATCCTGAATAATCTCTCGCTTATGGTATCTAGAAATCAACAGGATTGGGACAAGAAGCTACCTTTGTTCCTGCTGGCCTACTGCAGTGCTGTCCACGAGACTACCGGATATGCCCCATCTCAGATGCTCTTCGAACGCGAGCTTCGGCTACCTTGTGATCTCGTCTTCGGTCGTCCTCCGGATGCGCCTTCATCGCCTGAGGAGTACATGCAGGATCTCCAGGCCCGGTTGGAAGACGTTCATAATTTCGCACGGGAGCGAATCAACATCGCGGCGGAGAAGATGAAGTCCCGATACGACACAGGGTCTACTGGACATGAATTCAACGAGGGCGACAAGGTTTGGTTATGGAATCCCATCCATCGGAAAGGTCTGTCACCCAAATTGCAGTCGCATTGGGATGGACCCTACAAAGTCCTTAACCGACTGAATAACGTCGTAGTGGGGATCCAGAAATGACCTAATGCAAAACCTAGGGTTGTACATTATGATCGGTTAGCCCCATACTATGGCCATAGCTCATGAGTATTTACGTAAACAACCATGTTTGTTAAAATAAAAGCTGTTGATAAATTTTGCTTTTAACGTTTAGTAATTTTTCTTGTTATTATTGTGTTTCCTATGCATTATTGGTTATTATTTAATGTTTGTATTTGTGAACTTGTGATAGAAGTTTGACACCCTTTCTGGGGATTGTACTGCCCGGGACGTGCAGTCCTTAGGAATGGGGCAATGTTACAAATTCTGTAAATAGAAATCATTGTAGTAACGTAACCTGTAAATAGTTTCCTGTAATGAATATACAGCCCCTATACATTCGGCTGAAGTATATGGGCCCCCTATTTTTCATTTATAATATTCGTGAATGAATAAAAAGAAGAAATAAAATAACGGTCTACGATTTTCGAGAAGCATTTGGAATCTTGTATAATATTGTAGAGTTCTCTTTCGGTGTGTATAAAAAGCGTTATGCATGATAAAGAGTTTAGTTTCGATTGAGAATTTGTACTGAGAGTGTATTAGCTTTGTGTATTGCGTGGCATTTCGCTGTGTTGTTTTTCGTATTTGGAAGTAAATACGTATGTAACCATTGAGTTTACGGTGTTGTGTGATATTTGCTTAATTGCTGATGATTAATTTAGCAGTTGTTGACGATCTTCCCTGTACATAGTGTAATCAAGAACTGTGTCGTCTTTTCAAGAAAGTTGGAAGTCGCGCCGAATCCGTTACAATATTAACAAGTTTTTCGCATTGGCTAGGACTTTTTTAAAACGTGTTTTTTGTTTTTAATCTTGCTGCAAAAATCCTCATAAGCTAATCCGATATTAATTTTACACGTCAATGTTGCGAATCTGTACCTCAGAGCCAGACTAACGTAAGTCACATAATCGCTACTTTACAAGAGATAAGAAAAACATTTGTCTGACCCGTGCAAAGGATAGGACACGCACTCTTTTAACACCGGTAAATAGTTAGAGATTCCCAGGATTCTACAAACAATGCATAGTAATAAACATCGGAATTTTTGGACTTGCGTCTGTCTGGCTTTGAGGTACAGAAATGACGAAGTTATTATTTAAAATAATCTTTCACAGTTAAATATTTTTAGACTTTTTTAGGCACCTGCATTTAAATTTATCTTTTTCCGCGAAGTCAAATAAACTGACCGGCACTCCAGGATTTTCTATGAAAACCGAGACTGTAGTACGGTCAAACCGGGGCGTCTGGCAAGTCTAGCTAATATAAGCCAAACCTGGCAATCCTTAATTAAAAGCTCAGTCTAAGTTTTCTCCCGTTTGGGAAATCTTGTGTTTGGTACGAAATCGGTAATTTGATTACAGTAATATTAGTAGTGTGTGGCCGAGTCACACTCTCTCCTTTCACAAAGCATATTTTATACATTCTTTTTGAGAGAACATGATTCCTGACTGACACTTCTTTCTTTTCTTCTTCACACGAGGAAAAAGTATCAATCAGGACAGGACACTTGTTTTGAATTCCATTGAGGGTAGAAGTAAATGTTTTGAAATTCATTTGACTTTGTCGCTCGTTTTGCCAGAAGTTCAAACAAAAGAAACTTATGGTCTTTGCTGTACCTAGAATACCATAATTGCAGATGCTGCTTAAATTTTGTTGTAAAGCTCCCGATATGTATAATACGGTGCATCAAGCCTCAAAAGTAATGTAGCGCCATCTATTGAAAGTAAAGAAAAAGTGTATTCGTAAGGAATAATAAAGCATACTTATCATATTGGGAGAAGAAAGCAACTCTGTATAGTAGAGCCAAATATATCTACAAGAGTAACACAAAAATATTAAGGTTAATAATTTCATCAAGATTGCTTCATTTAATTATGCATGGGCTGTCTTGCAATAGGTTATTCTCGAATGCACTAATACGAAATATGAACTAATTCTAACTACTCCACTGGAGTAGTTAGAAGGCAAAAACAAAAGAGAAAGAATGAAATGTCATGAAGCAGTATCGGCGTAAACAAGTGAGGGAAAATAAATAAATAAACGCAAAGCACAGGAGATAATGCTTTAAAATATAAAACTGAATATGCTATTTTTCATAGTGAGAAGAAGAGTGTGAAACAGATAAAACAAAATGCTATATATAGTTTTGCTTTCTGCCAAAATGTAGTTTTGCAATTACACATGTTTTTTCAGATAGTACAAGGCGTAATAATCATGTTGTGCAGTGTGTATGTACCACACCCAAGGTTACTATGAGGACAAGACGCTTTTCATAGATGAACTTTTTAGAAGAATGAAATTTATTTATAAAAAAATTGGAGCATGCAAAAAGAATGAAGATAAAAGACAGTTGTTTTGCTTAAAAAGGCTCTTGTAAAAAATAATATTTTCTCTCACTAGCGGGCATTTCCATTCAAGGGGACCAAGACGTTATCGATTCGACAACTTCAGGAAAAACGGTTCCTTTCTAAACCTACCAGCTTTTTACAAAATAATAATTTAAAAATGAAATTTCGTGTGCTGTTTTTTGCTGCTATTAGAAGCATGTTAGTGTTAATCAAAACTTTCCAAAACTCGTTCTTAAAAAATTAAATAAATAAATAAATAAAAAGAAATCAACTAAATTTTGAAAACTTTTAGGTTCATTAGAAGCAGGTGGGTACTATAAACAGTTGTGCCTTTTCCATGTGCTATAAACAATTTAGTCACTCTTTTAGTAGAGCGTAATTAAGAATAAAAAAAGTACATTTCGAGAAAACTGACGAAAGCATATTCGACCCAGGGAACCGTAGGACTGCAAGCAGTTTGCACCATGCCATGAATAATGATTTCAGATGAAACGCATTCTTGTCATGCCACTACGAATTTTCGTTTCATCTGCCGCATCTGGTTCTATGGGGTACAAGCACGTTTCGGTGAGCTTGTCTCTCAACTATGTATGAAGGGATTCTGATGCCAGCTCTCGTTGAGAACGGACGTCCCTGAGACAGCTCCGCCATGAGCTACAATAAATCTCGAAGACAACGCGACTCCTCGCCGTGTGCAGTGATTGAACCTGGTGATGGGGGCAGTAAAGACGAATGGCCGGGGCTTACCGAAAAGGAATGCTTTAACGAACTCTGAAGAAGGAATTACTCCCAAGCCCCTTGCCAATTACGCAACCCCGAACTCCAATTCTACATTACGACTGGACCCGCCTGCCGACTCCGAAGGAAGTGTAGCGAGTGTTGGTTCCTTTATTGATCAAAGTCTCATGCAGGAATACTTAAGTAAAATTAATTTGCTAGAAACCAAACTTAATTCTAACTCTAATTCAATTAATTTTGAGGAATTACTCTATTTCGTGAATAATCTAATCTTTGAATATAAATGTAATATTAATTTGTTAAACTCAGGCGACCTGACGCTACTATTTAGACTATTTGATTTGAAATGTAACGCTATTCAGCTGAAACATTCAACTTCATTTGATACCCAAGTTGATCGACTTGATTCATTGAAATCAAAAATTGAAGATAATAACTCAAAAATGGACTTTATTTTTGATTTTATTTCTAAACCTAAAACTGTTGACTCTACTACAGATACTGAGCCTGTAGTGAAACCCCCATTTTCTGATAATGATACTGAAACGGATTGCAGTACTCCAATTCCTGAAGAGAATCCTTGTGAAGAAATAACTGCAAACCGTGAACGTCCTCCCATTGAAAGAAGTGCTAAGAAGCGCAAAAAGAAGAAAAAAGTTAAAAGTGTATATATTCACAAGTCTAATGTGGAAAGTATAAACAAAATTGAAGTTAAAAATGAAAAAATTGATTCTGACTCGGTTGCTTCTGTTAGCTCTTCTGGCTATCCAACCGACCCTGAAAATGAAACATTTGCTTCTTCGGAAGCCGCTGACCAATGTGAAATAAAAACTGAAAACTCATTCAAAGTTGTCAAGAATTCCAGATCTAGGAAAATTAAAGTTCCCTCGATCTGGGTTGATGGTACTCACGACTTTGATAGTCGGTTAAAATTATATTCTGAAGTGGCCGGAATTACTATCACCGGCAAAATTAAAAATAATAAGATAATGTGCTCTCTGCCTTCTTTTGAGGGGCACAAAAAACTAAAAACTTACCTTGATGAAAATTTCATAGGTAAACCATACGCTTAGACTACCTGAAGAAAAGCAACTTAAGATTGTTATCCGCCGTCTACCTATTCAAACAGACCTGATGTGGATCGCCGATAAGTTAGCCATACTAAGATATGTCCCCCAGCACATTACGCAACTGCGTAAAATTGGACAGGACAAGTGTAAACTGCCCCTTTTTCTCATTTACTTGAAAGATCAAGTAGAAAATGAAAAAATTTGGTCTCTTGAGAGATTGGGGGATTTTGATATAACTGTCGAATCTCTCAGAAGAAAAGACATTATGCAGTGTTGGAACTGCCAAGAATTCTTCCACTCCTCTTTTAGCTGTGCTCGACCCCCTGTCTGCCTTGTGTGTGCAGGACAGCACAAAACTAAAGATTGCAGAAAACCTTCAAACTTACCACCCTCATGTTTTCACTGCAAGGGTGAACATCTTGCAAATTTTAGAAATTGTCCGAAACGACAAAACCTCATCGTCTCCTTGAATCGGAGAAATAAAACCGAAACTTGCACCTACTTGGGCCCCTCGCCAAAAAATTCTAATGCTGTTAATGAAACTCAACAGGTCCCCCCTATTTCTCCCAAATCAAATAACACTGTTATCGCTAAGTTAACAATTACCCTTCAAAATCTTCTGCTTGAATTGCGTGGATAGCGGATTCAAATTTTGTCTCTGCTAACTACCAGTTCTTTTTCTCTCTTCATTTGATACTACTGAATTAGGTTTTCCCGCCATTACTGTTATGTTGAGTAGGCGTGGCTTACTGCGGCGGATTTATGACCGTCCAATGAGCGCGCCGCTCTACTATTCCCATCACTGAAGGTGGAAATTGCTTGTTTCAGCTGACGTTTCATTTCAATGCTTTGCGAATGTTCATTTGAATAATTATTGTCACTCTTTCCCTCCCTTGCCGCTCAATAACAATTGTATTATTGATTGAAGTATTCTATATAGACGTGGGCCTAACCTGCGATCTTCAAGAAAAGTGTTGGTAGGCAACTACCTAATTTATTAGGTCTAGCTTACTATATTGTTTAACTTTTAAGTTTTCTAACTGAGACTGATCAAAAGAGCCATTAAGCTCTACCATCATGACGCCATCTGAATGAAGTCAACTATGTGTGAAGAAGCTCTACATTCCTTGAAACTACACTAGGTTAACACGAAATATACGGCCAGCTCAATAATTCCAACCAAGCACTCTTCTGTTAGCTGCCACAGCGGAGGAAGGATGTCAAAAATATCCGCTCCAACTAACAACGATAACGCCGTTTGCACGGCTGGAAACAATGACACGGAGAGTAGCAATGTCATGCAGGCACCCGGGGCGGAGCCCCATATCCTGAGGTGTTCTGTCATTGGGTGGTTCTCCTGACGGAGAGCATGGCGGGCATTGGACGCTGAGATAGTAGCGTGGATGCAAGAGGGTGTGGCTTCCTCAAACGGGAGTTCGTAATTGGCCAGCAAAGTAAGGGATTGAAAAATTTAAAAAAATTTAAAGATTATTAAAAGTAATAGGAAAGTGTTCTAGCTCTGAAATTTAATTCAGTCCTACAAAGATCTAGTTTTTTTTTTTTTTTTTTTTCCCCGTAGGGTTTTTCTAGTTTTTAAAGAATAAAATTTAAGTGAAGTTCATCAAGGAAACTTCAGAAGAATTACGTTTAAGTGAAGTTCATCAAGGAACCTTCAGAAAAAATAAAAGTAAAATAATCTAAAGAAAAAGTGAGCAAGCACTCAGCCGAAGCAAGGGCGGTAAGGATGTTGAAATAGGACACGGTTATCACTTCCCAAGGAAAGAGTAACCCCGCCAAGAATTTGCAGTTAGGCAAGCAGGGCACGAGGCCTGCGTGAATTAGCCGGGTCGAGATGATCGTAATGGGGGAGATTGTCGAGAAGTGGGTTACCCACAAGGGGGATTTTAGTGTGGAAATTCCTGGCGAGCTTTTTGCAGAAGTTAAGTAAAGTCGGGATGCCAACCTCTTCCACAAGTTTGTCCGTACGGACGTACCAGGGAGGGTCACAGGCCGCTCTTACCATTACCCTCTGCAAGTTTTCAACTCGATTGAAGTTAGAAACCGCAGAGGTCGCCCAGATGGGCGCCCCATAGGTGATAATGGGTCTCAGACAAGACTTATAAATGAGCAATTTGTTATCTGTTGAGAGAATACTCTTTTTGTGCAAGAGACAATTTAGCGGTTTTTTGGAATTTAAATATTTTTTTCGCACCTCTTCAATATGAGGGCGCCAAGTTAAGTTACGGTCAAGAATGATGCCTAGATATTTCGCCCTGTCAGACCAATTAATCGGGTCGGTGTAGAGATGAAGTTTAATGGGGGGGATCTCTGCTGTGTTAGTGAAGAAGCAAACAGCTATGCTTTTATTGGCATTGACAATAATTTTCCAAGTCCTGAGCCAGATATCTAGTTGATTAAGGTGGTTTTGTAGTGCTGAAAAGGCTTGATAAAGTCCCTGAGCGGAGGCAAGTATGCAGGTGTCATCTGCGTATATGGCTAAGTGAGTGTTGTCCATGTGTGGAATATCGTTCGAGAAAATTGAGTAGAGGGTCGGGCCAAGGAGACTGCCCTGGGGCACTCCTGCCCTTATGGGTCTGGGAGATGAGAGAGTTTCTCTCACTCGAACGACAAAGTGCCTATTCCTAAGATAGGAGTTTATAATGTTTATGAGTGCATGGGGGGTCCCAAGGCGTATGAGTTTGTATATGAGTGCATCAATCCAGACCCTGTCGAAAGCCTTCGCTATGTCAAGGAAAAGACCGATGGTTTTGTGACGATCACGTTGAGATTCCCTGATTAGTTCAGTGACTCTGAGTAATTGATGGTTAGTGGAGTGCTTCCTGCGGAAGCCAAATTGCTCATTTTGAATAATGTGGTTTTCTGTAAGGAAATTGTGGAGTTTGTTAAGTATACAGAACTCCGTAATTTTGGAAAGGGCAGGGAGCAAGCTGATTGGCCTGTACTCCGCTGGGTCTGAGGTGGCCCTTTCCTTTTTTGGGATGGTGACAATTATTGCAGTTTTCCAATCCTGGGGAAAATACCCCAGTTGGAAGGATTTATTAATAATTTGGGTTAAATAAAAAAGGGAACGGAAGGGGAGATTTTTGATCAGGGAATTCGTGATACTGTCACGGCCTGGACTTTTTTTCTTTTTACATTTTTTGACATAGCTCAGCACTTCCGAAGGGAGGATTTGAGGAATGTTGTGAGTGTGTGAAGTATTGAAGTATGAGTGAAGTGTATTATTGACTGAAGTTTCTGTTTCGTCATGTCTGATGTTGTTAGGAGTGAATTGCAGTTCGAAGTGATCGGCGAAAAGTTCCGCTTTCTCAGCATCGGTGACTGCGACAGTGTCGCCTCCTGTCGGAGTTTTGCCATTAAGGGGCGGAATGTGTCTATAAGTCCCCCGATGCCGCTTGACGGCTTTCCAAATGGAATTGTCGTCAGCAGTAAGGGAGGAAATATATTGTGTCCAAGAATCATTTTTGTGCCTTTTAATTGCATGTTTGACTAGTTCTGTGGCTCTGTTGAAATTGGACTTGGAAATTGGGTCCCTACGGAGCTGGAAGATTTTACGAAGTTGATTCTTTTCTCTAATGAGATTACGTATATGAAGGGGGAGGTCTTTAGCATATCCATTTTTGACAATTGGAATGGAGGTTTTGGAGTGGATACCAGTAATAGTATCAGAGAAATTACGCACAGCAGAGTCGAGCTCATTCTCCGTATTTATGTTTTGGAATTCAAAGTGTGTGTAGTTTAGAATTCTTCGAAACCTGGGCCAATCAGGTTTCGAGGCGTGTGGAAGTGCGGTATTCACTGATTGAGTGTTGAATGCAAAATTGACTGGATTATGGTCCGAGGAGAGCTTCGCAAGCGAAGTCACCTCACATAAATAAGGAAAATATTTAATAAGACCAAGTCTATTTCCCAGTCAACGAATCTCCCGCCGAGCGTTCCAATTATGGGGCCTTGTACGGAGGTGAGTTCTGGTTCCTTTAATGATTCTTGTCTCATTAAAGATTACTTAACTAAGATTAATTTAATTAAGTTTGAATTATATGATAATACTGAAAATGCTAATTTTGAGGAAATAATTAGATTTACCAATGATTCAATTACTGCATATTTTGACAGTTCTTCCTTTAATAAACTTAATGATGCTGATAAAGAAATACTTTATGACTTACAAACAATCAGATATGATGCATCTCTGATTAGGTACAATAAACTAAATGAAATTATGTTAAAATTACAAAGTAACCTTGACAAACAGCATTTACTTAACGGTAAATTGCAAAATAAGATAATTGCTGCCGAAAGAAGGCATAAAGATGAATATAATTTCCTCATGGAAAAAATTAATGAAAATAAATTCTCAGAAGTTGAAAAACTTAAAAATACAATTGATTTACTCAAATTACAAATAGAAAAACCCCCTGAAGAAAAACGGGTAAAATCCCTAAATATTAACTGCAAACCGCAGGAAAATTCCGAAGCAAAAAATTCTACCAACGGCAGTAAAAAGAAGAAAAATAAAAAACAAAAAGCAAATGAAACGGTCTTGAATACCGAAATCAGTAAAATTGAAGAAACTGGGATTTCAAATATCAAAAATGAAGAAAAAGTTCATTTACCAGTTTTAACTGAACAAAATAATTCAAATGACAAAATCACCCAAATTAACGACATCCCCGGGGTCCAAAACCTTTTGGAAGGGGAAAAATCAAAAGCTGATTCTGATGATAATGAATCATGCATAACAAATAATGAAAAGATTGAACTTGATTCTAATACATCTGAAAATGTAAATTCTGATAGTGAAACAAGCTCACTCCAGGGTTTTGAAAAATTAAAAAGGACACAAATCCCGCCCATTTGGGTTGATGACATAAAAAACACTGAAGAAAAACTAAAAATGTTCTCAAACGCTGTTAATGAAACCATTACTGGGAAAATAAAAAATGATAAACTATTATGCTATGCACCTAATATTGAAGCATACCATAAACTTAAAAATTTTCTCACAGAAAACAAAATATCACACCACACTGTAAGACTAAAAACTGAAAAAATCATGAAAGTTATCCTACGAGGCCTCCCAATTAATGCCGACCTTGACTGGATAAAAGAAAAACTTGAAGGAAAAAATTTCTCAATCTTACACCTATCACAACTACATAAAGGACCAGAAAAGCGAAAACTGCCACTGTTCCTAATTCACCTAAATGAAAATAGCTCAAATAAAAATATTTGGGATATTAAAAATTTGAAAGAAATTCCAATCTTCATAGAAAAATTGAATACAATTAACAATGTCAAACAATGCTGGAACTGCCAGCAATATAATCACTCTTCATTCGGATGTAATCGTCCCCCAGTTTGCTTGGTATGCGCTGGGGAACATAAAACATCACATTGCAGTAAAAACAAAACACAAATAACCCCCAAATGCATTAACTGTGGTGCACAACACACTGCAAATTATTCAAATTGTCCAGCTAGACTAGCAATCATTGAAAAGATTAGATTTAAGAAAAATCAAAGAAATAAAAATGAAAACACTATTCCCAGGACTTTAGAAAATTCTCAAACTGAAAACACTAATAAAGTCCCAAATATTCCAGAAAATCCTCTATATTCTTCGAATTTGTATTAGATTATGGGATTTCAGGTCCCTTTATCTTGATTCATGTGAGAGAGAGAGTAATTAAAAAATAAATACTGTATGGAGGGACTCCATAAGTTATTTATTTTTATGTGATTTAATCACTAGTGAGACTAGTCTTAGAAAATAGACAGAAAAACATCAGAAAAAGGTGCTGAGATAAACAAATTTAAAAAATTTTAGAATCGAACTTCAAATAGATCTCATTGGACGAGAGCTAATCCTCGGATGGGAGGAGTGCGTCCATTGGTTCAAGGAGGCTGGTAGGGGTGGGTCGTATCTGCACGTCTGGCTGCAGTAGTTTGAAAGTTTTTAATTGTTTCAAAATTCAAGATCATGGTGTTTGAAGGGTTTTTGTACTGTTTGATGTTTGAGATGTAGTGGATTTGATCAGCAATGTTAGGATTTTGGTGGGGGTGGAGTTTGGTATAAAAATTGGTTGCTTGATTTCTAATATACTTGGAGATTGATTCTATACCTAGATCTTTGTGGAGGGTATTGTTTCTGACATATCTGGGTACTTTGGTAATAATTCTGAGTATTTTGTTTTGAAAAATTTGAAGGGAGTTGATGTGGCATTTAGCCGCGTAACCCCAAATCTCGATTGCGTAGAGAAGTTTTGGTCTCAGTATAGAAAGGTACAGAAGCCTTTTGTTTGATAGACTTAGTTTGGGAGAGACTAAAAGTGAGTAGTTAGTTATCATTTTTTCTTTGCATTCTAACACTTTGTTAGTGGCATGTTGTTTGAAATTTAAGTTCTCATCCAGGTGAATACCTAGATATTTGACCGAATTAGAGTAGAGGATTTCATTATCGTAAAGTTTAATGGGAGGGGGGAAGAATTTAACTTTCCCTTTAGTGAAGTATATGAGTTTAGTTTTGTCTGTATTAATGTCAAATCTCCATCTTATAAACCAGGATTGTAATCTTTTGGTATGTTCTTGGAGTAGGAGATGGGCTATGTCTGGGTCGGGGTTTGTGGCGATAAGGGCTGTATCATCGGCAAACATGGAAATGAGGGTATTGCTATAAGCAGGAACATCATGGGTGTAGATGTTGTAAAGTTGAGGTGAGAGTGCTGCCCCCTGTGGGAGGCCAGCTAGTATTGGGTGTTTGTTTGAGAGAGTGTTTCTGATTTTTACTTGGAAAGTTCTATTTTGTAGGAAGGAGTTTGTTATTTTAATAAGATAATTAGGTAATTTTAATTTGATCATTTTGTAAATTAGCCCTTTGTGCCATACTTTATCGAAAGCTTTTGAAATGTCTAGGAAAAGACCAATAGAGCGGTGATTTTTCCGTAAACCTTCGGTAATATGATTGGTAACTCTTAAGAGTTGATGTTTAGTTGAATGTTTATTTCGAAAACCAAATTGATAATTTGGAATCAAATTATGCTCGTCAAGGAATGAGTTTATTCTTGCTAAAAGAATTTTTTCAAAGATTTTTGAGAGTGAATTTAGCAGGCTAATTGGCCTATAGTTTTGGGGGAAGCTTGGGTTTGAGTTAGGTTTGGGGATTGGTGCAATTATGGCATTTTTCCAAATGTTCGGAAAGTATCCAAGAATTATGCAGAGGTTGAAAATTTGTGTAATATAAATGAGTATGTTAATCGGGAGGTTTTTTAAGATCAGGTTGTTAATACCGTCTTCACCTGGGCTTTTGTTGTTCTTCAGTTTTTTGATTTCGGCAGTTACGTCATCAAGGGAGATACGTGGAGGGGGAAGGATTAGGTTATCAGTAGAGAAAAATAGATAATGTTCTCTATTAACGTGCTCGATTAAGTTGTTGTTATAACTTTGTGTGCTGTGTGTGAATTGTTGTTCTAGTGAGTAGGCAATTGCATTTGTCTTATCTTTTTCATCGTACGCCATTCCATTGCTGCTGTGGAGGGGGGGAATGATTTGGGTTTTTTTATTTAATTTTCTCGTAGCTTGGTAAAGTGTGTTGTCTTCTGTAGAGAGGGATTGAGCATAATTTTCCCATTTTTCTTTTTTATAGTCTGCAATTAGTTTCTTGACTGTTTTCGTAAGGTGATTATACATTGTTTTGTTTGGGGGGGTAATAGGTGGAATTCCATAGTTTCTTGAAGTGGTTCTTTAATTTTATTGTACTCAGGATGTAAGTGGGAAGCTTGATAGGTTTATTTGTGACAGTCCTAGTATAGGAGGCAGTAATTTTAGCTTCTTTAATTTTTTCGTTGATGAAGCTAATAGCTTCGTCTATGTTTTCTTGGTTAAGGATATGGGGAGTGACTTGGGTGATACTTTCAAGTGTAGTAGCGAATTTTTCCCAATTAATAGTGGTGATAGTTTTTTGGTACATTTTTTTGGTATGATCCATATGAAAATTGATAATGATTGGATTATGGTCAGATCTAAGCTCATGAAGAGAGTCAATAGTAAAAGAGTTGTTGAAATTAGTAATCGCGAAATCAATGGTGGTACATATTCTATCTCCATAGAAGTGGGTGGGGTCAGAGGGAGCAAGGATTTGAAAATTATTTTTCCCTGCCATTTCGTAAATTCTTTTACCGGCGGTGTTTCCGCCGCCTGAACGCCAAGATTTGTGTTTTGCATTAAAATCCCCTATGAGGATGGTATTTACAGGATTTTTAAGCAGGTTTTCGATGTCATTATAATTGTGTAGGGTTTGTAAGTTCAAATATATTGAGCTTACGATAAGTTTGTTGTTGTCACAAGTGATTTCAGCAATGGTGTTTTCGAAGGTAGAATTGATGGTTGGCAACTGTTTATGTTTTAGAGCTTTGTGCACTAGGATTGCTGTACCACCGCCGGCATTAGAGAGGCGGTCCTCACGGTAAACAGCGTAGTCGGGGATATAGAAATTATCTTGAGGCTTTAATTTTGTTTCTTGAAGACATATGACGTCAGGGGTATAGTTTTCAATGAAAGTAGAAAGTTCAGTAATTTTGGTTTGGAATTTGTCCTGGATGCCATTGCAATTCCAGGAAACAAGTTTAAAATTTGAATAACTACCCATGGTTAGTTTGAGTATTCATTTTTTGGAGTTCTCCAAGGAGAGCTATTAGTGTCATGCTTAATGAGTTTATTAGATTTGTGCTAGTTGCACTGCTTTCAATTGTTTTTTGTTGATTATTATTCAGCTGCTTTGGGGGACCCTGGTGCTGCAGTGGGGTCGATTGCGGCTTGCTCAAATTTTCTTTCATGGTGTTTAGTCTCCTGGTATTGTTCCAGTCGACTTCATTATTCTTTGTGTGGTCATTTTTTGGTTTTTGGTTATATTTAAGAAGGTCTATGTTTTGTTTTTGTGGTCTTTTTGGGCATTTTGAATAGTTAGATGTGTGGGGTCCACCACACAAAAAGCAAGTTGGAGGGAGATTTTGATCACGGTCACAGTTGCTTGATCTGTGAGGTCCGGCACATTTAACACAGACCGAGGGTCTGTTGCAGCCGAACGAGCTGTGATTGAATTGTTGGCAGTTCCAACATTGACTGACTGAGTTTTTTTTTTCTAAGTGGTTCAACACTTATTTTGAGATTGTCAAGGTATTGTAGATTCCATATAGTTTGATTTTGACTTGATAGGGGTAAATGAATCATAAATAATGGGAGGGGCTCGTGTGTTCTGCCTTTGTGCAGTTGAGTAAAGTGGGATGGGTAATATCCTAGTTTGTTTAGTTCAGTAGTAATCCAGGCAGGATTTGAGTTAATTGGTAGGCCTCTAATGACAATTTTAAGCATTTTTTCATCAGGCAGAAGTAGTGTATGATTAGCTATGTTATTTTCGTCTAGATACGATTTAAGAATTCTGTGTGCATTGGTGCTTTTAATTTTACACATCAATTTACCATTATGCATTAATTTACCAGTGATGTTTTCACCGGCAATCTCAGTGAATTTTTTGAGGGTGTTTACTGGGTCTGTGACATTATCCACCCAGATGGGGGGATACCTTTTTCAGTTCGTCTTTGAAACTGCCATTCCCCCTCTTCATTTGAGGTGGAGGCTGGTTTTTCAAATAATGGTAAGACAGTAGGTGGTTCAATATCAATTTCAATGCTTCCATTATCCGAAGTAATAGAATCATTATCATAGTCCATGTTATGTATGGAGTCATTGTTCTGGTTATTTTTTTCCAGATTTGTTTCACTTAAATCTTTACAATTAGGTTGATTAGTATCAATATTTTCTTTTGTTTTTTGATTTTTTCCCTTGCTACTGCTAGTAGAGGCATTATCATTTATTTTGGTGATTTTGCATTCATTAGCAATAGTAGGATTTTCATTAGATCTCTTTTTAGTGTTTTTTTTCTTACTTTTAGGGGGATTTAAACATTTAATTTGATGTTTGGGGTCAGCCCCATTACTTAAATTAATACCAGAGTTAATGTTTAAATCAGCACCCTTGTTGTCAATTTTAGTGGTCAATTCAACCATTTGATTTTTCAAAGTGTTAACCTCAGTTTCTAATCGATTAATAATACCTTTATATCTCAAGGCTTCATATTCATTAAGTTTTAAGTTTATTGAGTACTTAAGATTGTGCAGTTTTCTGAATGACTCACAGTCATTTATGCAGTTATCATATCCTTCGATTAAAATAGTATCAATTTTAACTGAATAATAGTTTAGGTCTTCACATGATAAATCATTATTAAGCAATTTCTTTAAAATATTAGCATAATCAAAATTTTCTCTCTCACAAATTGAATCAAGAGTTACCAAAGGGCTTACCTGGTTCCCATTTGGGCCAGATAGTGCCATATTGGGCTCCTTGTGCGGGAGATTCAAAATTTGATTGTAACGGTCGCCTTGAAAAAGGCGGTTTATTGAAGAGCGATGAGAAAATCCCCTTCTCCAAACTCTAACTACCACTATCAAAACAATAATACAAGAACTTGGAAAAATGAATAACACTCCAAGTTCTAATAATACTGAAACACTGCCATACTAGATTTTGCTATGGTAACCCGACCTCTCTCTATAATTACCATTAGTAATAAATAAATCATTAATTATCGATTTTACAATTAAAAATCAGAAAAATTTAATATATTCTTCGAATTTGTATTAGATTATGGGATTTCAGGTCCCTTTATCTTGATTCATGTGAGAGAGAGAGTAATTAAAAAATAAATACTGTATGGAGGGACTCCATAAGTTATTTATTTTTATGTGATTTAATCACTAGTGAGACTAGTCTTAGAAAATAGACAGAAAAAACATCAGAAAAAGGTGCTGAAATAAACAAATTTAAAAAATTTTAGAATCGAACTTCAAATAGATCTCATTGGACGAGAGCTAATCCTCGGATGGGAGGAGTGCGTCCATTGGTTCAAGGAGGCTGGAAGGGGTGGGTCGTATCTGCACGTCTGGCTGCAGTAGTTTGAAGGTTTTTAATTGTTTCAAAATTCAAGATCATGGTGTTTGAAGGGTTTTTGTACTGTTTGATGTTTGAGATGTAGTGGATTTGATCAGCAATGTTAGGATTTTGGTGGGGGTGGAGTTTGGTATAAAAATTGGTTGCTTGATTTCTGATATACTTGGAGATTGATTCTATACCTAGATCTTTGTGGAGGGTATTGTTTCTGACATATCTGGGTACTTTGGTAATAATTCTGAGTATTTTGTTTTGAAAAATTTGAAGGGAGTTGATGTGGCATTTAGCCGCGTAACCCCAAATCTCGATTGCGTAGAGAAGTTTTGGTCTCAGTATAGAAAGGTACAGTAGCCTTTTGTTTGATAGACTTAGTTTGGGAGAGACTAAAAGTGAGTAATTAGTTATCATTTTTTCTTTGCATTGTAACACTTTGTTAGTGGCATGTTGTTTGAAATTTAAGTTCTCATCCAGGTGAATACCTAGATATTTGACCGAATTAGAGTAGAGGATTTCATTATCGTAAAGTTTAATGGGAGGGGGGAAGAATTTAACTTTCCCTTTAGTGAAGTATATGAGTTTAGTTTTGTCTGTATTAATGTCAAATCTCCATCTTATAAACCAGGATTGTAATCTTTTGGTATGTTCTTGGAGTAGGAGATGGGCTATGTCTGGGTCGGGGTTTGTGGCGATAAGGGCTGTATCATCGGCAAACATGGAAATGAGGGTATTGCTATAAGCAGGAACATCATGGGTGTAGATGTTGTAAAGTTGAGGTGAGAGTGCTGCCCCCTGTGGGAGGCCAGCTAGTATTGGGTGTTTGTTTGAGAGAGTGTTTCTGATTTTTACTTGGAAAGTTCTATTTTGTAGGAAGGAGTTTGTTATTTTAATAAGATAATTAGGTAATTTTAATTTGATCATTTTGTAAATTAGCCCTTTGTGCCATACTTTATCGAAAGCTTTTGAAATGTCTAGGAAAAGACCAATAGAGCGGTGATTTTTCCGTAAACCTTCGGTAATATGATTGGTAACTCTTAAGAGTTGATGTTTAGTTGAATGTTTATTTCGAAAACCAAATTGATAATTTGGAATCAAATTATGCTCGTCAAGGAATGAGTTTATTCTTGCTAAAAGAATTTTTTCAAAGATTTTTGAGAGTGAATTTAGCAGGCTAATTGGCCTATAGTTTTGGGGGAAGCTTGGGTTTGAGTTAGGTTTGGGGATTGGTGCAATTATGGCATTTTTCCAAATGTTCGGAAAGTATCCAAGAATTATGCAGAGGTTGAAAATTTGTGTAATATAAATGAGTATGTTAATCGGGAGGTTTTTTAAGATCAGGTTGTTAATACCGTCTTCACCTGGGCTTTTGTTGTTCTTCAGTTTTTTGATTTCGGCAGTTACGTCATCAAGGGAGATACGTGGAGGGGGAAGGAATAGGTTATCAGTAGAGAAAAATAGGTAATGTTCTCTATTAACGTGCTCGATTAAGTTGTTGTTATAACTTTGTGTGCTGTGTGTGAATTGTTGTTCTAGTGAGTAGGCAATTGCATTTGTCTTATCTTTTTCATCGTACGCCATTCCATTGCTGCTGTGGAGGGGGGGAATGATTTGGGTTTTTTTATTTAATTTTCTCGTAGCTTGGTAAAGTGTGTTGTCTTCTGTAGAGAGGGATTGAGCATAATTTTCCCATTTTTCTTTTTTATAGTCTGCAATTAGTTTCTTGACTGTTTTCGTAAGGTGATTATACATTGTTTTGTTTGGGGGGTAATAGGTGGAATTCCATAGTTTCTTGAAGTGGTTCTTTAATTTTATTGTACTCAGGATGTAAGTGGGAAGCTTGATAGGTTTATTTGTGACAGTCCTAGTATAGGAGGCAGTAGTTTTAGCTTCTTTAATTTTTTCGTTGATGAAGCTAATAGCTTCGTCTATGTTTTCTTGGTTAAGGATATGGGGAGTGACTTGGGTGATACTTTCAAGTGTAGTAGCGAATTTTTCCCAATTAATAGTGGTGATAGTTTTTTGGTACATTTTTTTGGTATGATCCATATGAAAATTGATAATGATTGGATTATGGTCAGATCTAAGCTCATGAAGTGAGTCAATAGTAAAAGAGTTGTTGAAATTAGTAATCGCGAAATCAATGGTGGTACATATTCTATCTCCATAGAAGTGGGTGGGGTCAGAGGGAGCAAGGATTTGAAAATTATTTTTCCCTGCCATTTCGTAAATTCTTTTCCCGGCGGTGTTTCCGCCGCCTGAACTCCAAGATTTGTGTTTTGCATTAAAATCCCCTATGAGGATGGTATTTACAGGATTTTTAAGCAGGTTTTCGATGTCATTATAATTGTGTTCAGAAAAATTTAAAAATTAATAACAATTCCCTGAAAAGAGGCCAACCGGCTTTGCAGCCAGCCAATGAGAGCGCTCCCCTGTTCATTGCATTCTCCCAATCAGAGAACTTGAATTTTGTGCTAAATGAGATGCATTATATTTCGAAATTATTTAAATTTTTATTTAAATACTAAATTATCCCAATAGTTAAACATTTAAACACAAATAAAACTTTTTCTGAAGCAGTTCACTAGATGGCGCAAGCGTAACTTGTGACCGTGAAGATACAGTTTTAAAGTTTCTTAACTTTAAATTGCCTAAACTGTAATTTTAAAAATGAGACGAGATAAAGGGACCCGAAATCCCACGATCTATCCCCCATTCGAAGAATATATATACTGGTGGTTACATTAAAATGCATTATAGACTATTTAGAACATTGTGAGAATAAAAACTATCTTCGAAACTCCCGAATAAAAGCTGATCAATGTGCAGCGGCAGAGAGATAGTTTCATGTAATCGCCTATTTTAGTTGGCATTTCTTCACGATCGCCAGATGTGGTCTAGTTTTGGTTGGCCAGATGTGGTTGGCCAGAAAGGTGTCTAGTTTTAGCTATTTACTCTTCATCCGTACATTATTAGCGCAAACGTAATTGTGTACATTCCAAGAGCATATGTAGTTCAAATGGAAAGTAATAACGAATAACGCTAGTTTGGACAATTTTCAAAAATTTTCTTTTTTCTTTTTTTATTCGAACGAAGATGAACGTGCTTTGAGAAAACGAAGTGGTTCCAAAGTAAGCAGGGACGACGAGAGGTCATTTAAAACTTCCCCCTCTCTCCTTTTCGGCATTTATTTTTTCTGTAGTTAGGAACTCATTTGAAACGTTAGTGATTACAAGATCGTATCTTCTTCCGTGTGACCTCATCAAGCGTAAGTGATTTTATTGATTATTTTGTTGTATTTTTAAGTGATTTCATGCCGTTTTAATGTGTTCCTTTTTTTCTTTCCTTGAATGATCTTAAAAATATGAATAATTTAGAGCTTTTGGTGATAAAAATTCGTGTGCATTTTGATTTATTTCATTAATATAGTAAACGAAGTAATAACAAGTATAGATTTCCATTTATTAATTTGAACATCTTACCGCCATACTGTTGTTTCAAGTACTTTAAAGTTTATTCTTAACGTGATTTCAATTCTGGCATAAGAACAATTAATGTTTTTGCAACAGTTTTTGAATAAATTGCAAAATTTCTACAATTTTACGGAATTTTACTAAATAATATTAATTATAATAAATATATATTGATGTAAAGAGAGAGGGAGAGAACGCGATAGAGTGTTGTGAAAAAAAATTGTGCCCCCCCCCCCCTAAAAATATTTTCTGGTTGCGCCCCTGTAACAAATTATATAAAAGACACCAACTTCTCTTGCTATGTTCTTTTTTTTTTAAGTGTTAAACAATTTGAATTGGTGTTTTTGGTATTTACAATGGATGTTAGTAAATATAATCTCGAAGCATTTGCAGAAGTTGGCACCATTAGCTTATTTTGTTGCCCAGTATTTCATCGCAATGGTGATTCCTTTTTGTTTTCATTTCAGCAAGGGTTGTTTTCGAGTCAAAAATAGGTTCCATCACGAACATGTTAAGAAGTAACAGATGGTGCAAAAAACATGCTGAAGCAAATCAATTCTGAAGTTTAAAATTTTAAATTTAACTATAGAAATCCTTTGTTTAAAAAGGCACGTGTTGTTGCTGTAATGTTTCTGATTATTGAAAATGTATGTGCTTTCTTTCGCCATTTCAGCGTGGAATTGTAAAGTTTTTTAGGTCAAATTGTTTTTGATTATACGAGTTTAACCATGTTTCTATGAGCTCGAAAGTAGGATTTAAAGCTACCCATGCGGAAAAGATGGGACAAAATACTTCCCGCGAAAAAAGTTATACATCAAAAAGAAAAAAAAAAGAAAGAAAGAAAGAAAAAGTAATTGAAATTTTGTCATCTTGAATTCAAATTATGTTTTGAATGCAATCACGTGTGTGTGTGTGTATGTAGGCGTGTGTGTTTGTGTGTGGGGGGAGGGGTATGTGTGTTTGTGTGTGGGGGGAGGGGTATGTGTGTTTGTGTGTGGGGGGAGGGGTATGTGTGTTTGTGTGTAGGGGGTATGTGCATGTGTGTGTAGGCATGTGTGTTTGTGTCTGTCTGCAGGCATGAGTGTGTGGGTAGTTGTGTGTATGAGTGTGTGTGCGTGGGGTTAGGGTATGTGTATGTGCGTGTAGGCATATGTGTTTGTGTGCAGGCATGAATGTGTGGGTAGTTGTGTGTATGTGGTTTTGCGTATGTGTTTGTGTGTGTGTGTGCCTGTATGTGTGTGCGTGTAGTGTATGAATGCGCGTGTGTGTAGGATATGGACGCAACCTGGAGACGGTTTTCGCTATAGGAGCAGCATCGTGAGGAGCCGGTAGACGGTGATGCTGCAGAGGGTGGCGGGGTGGAAATAAAATCATAGGAACGCCAAAAACAGTGAAAAGAAGCAATAAGCAATCGTGATTGCTCAAAAAGTAATTGAAATCATGATTACTATAAAAATGATGAGGAGTTTATTGAACATAATTTTACCTCTGAATTTTTTTGCAGAAAAGCAAAATAGGGTGCGCGATTGACTGATCAACTTGAATTAGATGAAGCTAACGCGAAGCTTGAGCTAGAAAAATAAATGCGAAGTTATAACAAACGATAAGTATCTAGCGAGAAAAATACCTTTAGAGAAAACAACATTGGGCAATCAAGAGAGGAATAAGAATGCTCGTCAGTTTAATTTTTAATCTGTAACTCAAATCTCTGTGGAAAATTAAATTCATTGCGTTCGCACATTAACCATTCCTGTTCCGACAAAACAAGAAGGCTGGATTCTATTTATCTCTTCATTAGAGAGATCCTTCAAACTAAACGTTGAATTTAAAACTCAAATTCTTTTAAAAACTGATGGGAGAAGAAGCTATTAATATTTCACTTTGAGTAAAGCGTGATGATATAAATGGTTATGATCAATTTAAAAATCTGATTTCCAGAGAATGTAATCTAACTCCCTTAATTTGCTTACAGAACTTTCAAATCTCATTCAAGATGTGACTCGTGTTCTTTTTGCATCGCGACTTGCGATCAATTGGATCAGTATTGTAATTTAAGAAATGTCAACTGTTTTGGTTCTTTAAAAGAATCAATTGTTAGGCACAAATTATATCAAACTCTTGAGCAGGAAACCCTCAAACACATAAACATAAATCAGGAAGATAGTTGGATCAATTATTTAAATGGGAAGAGAGTGCGACGTGCTTCAAAACTCAAGAATTTCACTCAGATATACTCAAATTATTGAGTGTCTCTTAACCAAAATAATCAACGAAATAATCCTAGACCTTTCCATCCTCAAGTAAGATATGAAAAAAAACTTAAAAGAAAGAATGCTACATGTGTGGGGAAATCATTTAACCCAGGAATGGTCAAAGAGGTATTCTAGTTTTTAGAAAGAGGATTCGGTAGTAGCCTAAGTAAGTTCTGAACATTTAAAGTCGCACGTTGCCCTTTAGTTTTTGAAGTAAATAGGTTTATGTCTTCAACAAGAAATAAGTAAATTGTACACTCAATTTTGGATCACAGATTTTCGTGTGAAATTGTAACACATTTTTCGACAATAGTAATGAGGAATTTTGGACTATTAAGTTTGGCACTCGGAGAAAAAATAGAGGCTAGATTAATAAAATCAGAGCTTACTTCTTACTAAACATTCTTTCTTGAAATAATTCCATGGAATGCGTAGGGCAACTAGGAATGCGCTTATAAGCTTGGTAATTGACCGATTACCAAAATCGCTATGCTAAAAGAAAAAAGTGTGGATAACCGACCCGATTAAAAGGAAGAGGCGATTAATGATCATAGTAATTAATTTTTATGCTGCCAATCTTTCAAACACATATATTTTTTTAAAAAATAAATAGTAAAAATGTATTTCTGTGAGGTGATTTTTTTTCACAATTATCTCGATTTTCCCAAAAGAATTTTCAAACTTCATTCAACTTTTCTGATGCCAATTTTTATATTATTGTCAATACAAACGCAATATGTTAAATGGACATGAAATTAATTTTTAGAACGATTGAGTTAGAAGTGCTCAGACGGCACCGTTAGGAACACTTTTAACTTAAATTTCTGTTTCAACTATTTGCAGCCATTTAATCAAAGACTTTTATTTTCAATGAAAATTATTATTTTATATAAAATCGTTATGCTAAAAGAAAAAAGTGTCGACACATGAAAAATGTAGCAACTGTTTATACTCGTATGAGTGTAACTATTCAAAATAAAATAAATAAATTACAAAAAACTTCAACCTTAAGTTTGTAAAAAATAATAATTGTTATGAGTTTTGCCCATTATATATTAAGCATGTATACTTTTGTTTGCAAAAAGTGAATTATTTATCGTTGAGAAATTTTAATTGATAAAACTTTTATCACGTGAAATAAAAAGTGCTTTTATTTTAAAAATATTCTTTACGCTGGTTAATCGGCAAAATTTAGTCGATTCTAAAAATATGAAGTACTGATGCTTTTTACATAACGATTCAAAATACCGGAATGTCCAAACTTCCTTTTTTATTGTGTGGTTACGTCATAAATTAAATCTATGTGTCTGAAAATTTAAGCTTCTACACTTAATAGTTTTGGCTGTGCGTTGATTATCCGTCAGGACAAGCAACTTCATAGTATAGATAATAGCTTCCGTTTCCCTAGTGCTTTTTAATCATGACAATTGTAACAGTAAAACTGCACTTATCAATCGGCTCCCATCACGGTGCAACCTAACCCTCTAAGCAAAGTACATCGTTGAAAATCGGAAACTGCGCCGAAACCTTTTCTATCCGACATCGAACCGGATGGGACTATCAAACTGATTTTAAAAGAAAGATTTTTGAATTCAAATTTCCACTGTTTTTACTGTTTCTTTCTCTCGATTGACAGCCAAAACTATAGTGCCTAGAAAGAGTAGTGTGCCGACCGGCGCTTTTTTCCCCACGATTCTTGAAGACAAATTGTATGAAAACCGCTAGATGGCAGTGCGGTCGAGATGTACGTTCAATTTCGCGGTGTTTACATTAGTAGACGCGGGATTTTGTTACAATTTAGTTCAGCGTTTCTCTTTTTTACCTTTATTTCGTGAATATTTCATGAAACAGTATTTAAGGCTTTTAATGGAGGCATCAAAGTTGAACATTGGAAGAAACAAAGCTTCATCTTGTTTCGTACCAGGGTGCAAAAGTGGGTACAAAAATGCAAGGAAAAAGTTACGCTTTTAAAAGCTCCAGCAGATGAAGAAAAACTAAAGTAGAACTCGTTAGTTCCCACGTTAGATAAAGTTTTTGATAAATATTGCTCAATTTGTGCTCTGCATTTCGAAAAACATTTTATTGAAACGCATTTTAAGCAAATTATAAATGTTGAGGAAGTTTTGATTCCTCGGGGAAAAACTTTTTTGAAAGATGAGGCAATTCCGACAATTTTCCCAAGTTTGCTAACATACTTTACTAAAAAATTACCAAAGAAAAGGTCCATCAGGAATTATGCAGTTAAGAAAAATGTTCCCTCTTTGAAAAAAATAAAACTTGATCTTTCCGCAGAAGAAACTGAAATAACCACGTATAAATCTATTATAAATGAAATTGTTCATATTAATTTGCCTAACGAATATTGGGTTTGTATGAAATTTAAAAAATCTCCAAATATTGTAGTTTTTGTATGTAATGAAAATTATGTGGAAAATAATATTAACGATAAAAAGATCATTATTGAAGTAGACACAAAGACAAGGATGTTTTCAAAACAAAATTTTACACAATTGACTGAAAATTTGATACTTATATTTTAAGGCAAATGTATTATCAATCGAGATGGCTTAGGGCGCAGTTTGTTGTTGTTTTTAATGCCAATTGGGAGACTCAAGCCCCATTCATGTAGCCAGCATGAGTTTAAAGCAGAATGGAGCGACTCCTGAGTCAATGAGGCAATTAAATGAGAAAGAGCCCGACTTAGGCACGGTATATGGTAGCATCACCTCTACAGTTTATAGGTCTGGAGAATAGGTTGGAAATCTCCAGCAACGCTACGCCTGGTAACTGTTAGCGACCAACCATTCGACTTTCGGACAAACGGAATCAACGAGCACGTAATTTATATAAAAAAATTTTTTTTTTTTAAATTTAAGCCTTTTAAAATTCTATACGAAATTGATAATTATTTTTGTTATCGTCCCCCGTTATCGAGATAAAAGGTATTTAAGTCTACCGAAATTTTAAGAAAAGTGGCAAATTTAAACACTTGGCGAGGGATTGAAGGTACCAATTTCTCACAGACGATTTCCTCGTCTGCATGTGGCAAGACATCCATATCTACAGAGCGTGAGAAAGATGTCTGTCCCCATCGAAACTCGCTAAATTTGTAACAACGAGACTCGCTTTTCTTAAAATTCCCATAGGCTTTAAAATCTCATATATCGACAACGGGAAAATATTTTTTGCGTCCAAAAACATGTATCACAATGTTCTTTTGTTCGCTACTTATTTAGATTTTTTAATTGTAGCACTGTCATGTTGATTCCTGATTAAGGGTAGGGAGATTCAGAAGCTGCGCTTCCTTTTAAAAGAACATTTTAAAGCTCTCATAAGCAATGTTAGACAAAGGAGAGGGACGAGGAGGTTCCCCATTTGTTTTTAGTTTTTAAGGATACATTTCTTTCGCTATTTTACATATGAGATAAAAGATAAAAATACATAAATACTTTTTTTTGACAATGATAACGTCAGATTCAAAAACACTTCTATTTCGATAATTATCGACAACAAAACCGTTTGCTGACAGGTTCTAAAGAACGTTATAAAAATAAGCAAACTAGCAGTTTGACGTTGATAAGTATTACCGAAAATTCAACAAATAATCAAGCCAGCTGTTTGCCAATTGCAGTTATTTGCAAATTAGTATGTTATATGTGATCCGAGCAAGTGACCCTATTATTTTTTTTAATGTAAGGAAAGTCCTTGAAAATTAAAAAAAAAAAAAAACAGGTCGGAGTCGGTAGGTTTTCAAGCGACTCCCACTCTTCGACTCAGACTGAGAAGCCCTGATAATTTTAATTAGCTTAAGAATTTCGAAGCAGTTTTATTTTGAAAATAGCGGTACCCGCAGGACTTTGCCCGGAGGAGAAAATTAAAAGGTCATTTGATTAGCTTGTACATTTACAAATAATGGATGATGAATTTCTCGCCAATTGGCTATGTTCATTCGCTCTTCCCACGTTACGGTTCCACGTCATTATAATTTCGTAATTTACTTATTTTGTTCCGGAAACTGTTCTTAAAATTGAAATAAAAAAAGAACAAAATCGAATTTAAAATCGCTTCGAGGTGCACACCCCCATGCTACAAACTAACTTTGTATCAAATTTCATGAAAATCGGCCGAACGGTCTAGGCGCTGTCCGCGTCACAGAGATCCAGACAGAAATCCGGACAGAGAGACTTGCAGCTTTATTATTAGTAGAGAAATAAGAGACGCGCAGTTATTGAATACTTAGGGGCCATTCATTAATTACGTAAGGATGATTTTGGCAATTTTTGATCCTCCTCCCCCCATGTAAGGGTACGTAAGATTCCCCCCCCCCTTATTCTTACGTAAGATTCCATTTCGTTTTTCAAACTGAGAAAATAACAAATCTTGGAATCGTTACATCACTGGAATCGTTATTAAATTCACATTATTAAATTTAACTTTTTGCGTAAAGAAATAGTTACTGAAAAGTTAAAATCTAAACTGAATGTTTTCTCGACATTTTTTTTTGTGTAATATTAATTAAAAATAAAACATGCCATACATAATGTGACTCTTTTATTATATTTTACACTATTCATTCTTTGTAAACAAATAAAAAAACATCTTATCCTAACACGTTTCTTACCTTCCATACGCAAATGGAACATAATCTGTGCCAAATCACTTGTTGACCGCGCAATTTCTAATGTGAAATACTGACTTGGAAAATATTACGTAGGAATGAGTTTGACTCCCCCCCCCAAAGGTACGTAGAGGCTTTTCCAACCCCCTTCTCCCTCGGGACCCTTACATATTTAATGAATGGCCCCTTATAGTCTACTATTTTCATTGAAGATAAATTAGCATACCTTAATTTTATATGCTTCAAAAAATAAATGAACACCCATGTAACAAATAGCACTTATTACAGAATTTGTCTTTTGCGCAGAAATAAGTTCAATCCGAAAAACGGGGCTTTTAAACTGCGAAATGAGCATGCAATCACTGATTTAAAATGAGTCTGATTGAGGAGCATAACGTACACCTCGAGCGCAGCGCCATCTGGTATTTCCTCAGATCTGACCTCACTTTTTACCCGTCGATCGGCACACTACTCTTTCTAGGCACTATACCAAAACTTTCTTCCTGAGTCGATCAGCTGCGTGTTTGTCGTATTGGGAGTAGGATTTAGCATGCATGGCGGTGACGGTTTCTGATTCGTGTTTTTGGTCATGTGACAGCTGAGAAGGTTTGCGTTTGATTAAGCTCCATCGAGACCTTCGCACTGTTTCGAAATCACATTCATTAGTTTAGTTTTTTTATAATTCCCTGCAGGTCAAACTTTTTAATATGAACAATGCTCACAAAATGATCATTCCAAAAAAGAGAGAGAGAAATTTTTTTTCAATACAATTGATACATTATTGTTCCTTATTAGACATTATAATTAAAATGATGCATATGGAGTCACACTGGAATATAACACGGAATAAGTCACACAAGAAATGTCATGCATTGAGTGTTTTATTTTTTTCTCAGCATTGTGATTCCAAAATTTTAATCCTCCTTTCTACAAATTATCTTTTTTTTTCAAGTATATAATCTGAGTTGGGAGATGATACGAGACCTACTGTCAGGGTTCGAAAGGTGGAATGGAAACGTCTTTTAGAATATCAGTGCCAACGTGAGTAGCATGAAAACAGATTTATGCGCATACATTTCCATGCTTTTCTTTTCAAATTGAGTTTTCTTTCTTTTTTCGCGACTTCTCCCCCCCCCCCCCCCGCTCCCTCCAGGAAAATTTTGGAGTGGTCGTCCTGAATGTTTCCAGATCTTGCTATACTAGCCACTGTTAAAATCCTAAATTATTTACAATGTATACAAGTTATTCAGACAAAGTATAATAAGTTCATTTGTATTTCTCCTGCTTAAAAGTTGCACTTAATATAATTATGCCTCTTTTTTAATTGGAGACATAGAACAACGGTTCTCATGTCATAATCAGTAAAATGAAAATAATAATCAGAACAAATTAAAAAAAAAAAAAAGCCAAATAAGAGGTCCATGGGCAGCAGATAAATTGCAATCAGCCTTTTCTCCCTTTTGTTTACAATTTCGGGTCAACCAACACGGGTTGTTTACAACGTCCGCGCCATGCAACTCCCCCCCCCCATGGCTGGCGCCCCTGTGTTTTGAATTGTATCAGCTCGCGACAGACGTGCACTTCAAATGAACAATATAAATGAATAAACAATTTTAAAATAGGTAAAAATTTTATGATAAAAGAAATTTTTCATCCCAGAATTCCGTTAGATATAGAAGCTTTGCAATTCCAAGTAGCATGTTAGCATGCGTGGAAGTGACGTAGGGAGCTTTCCAACAGAGAAATATCCGCAATTACCGCAAGTATCCCTACGCGAGCGGCAATCCAACATCTGAACATCGGCTGTCGCAGTGAATGGTTAAAAGTGGATGATAATGTTCAATGTTGGGGGAAACAGTTTCTCCAATACGAATCTTCTTATTTGGATGTATGTTCTCTTGTGACGCTGCCGAAAAACTTATTCACTCGTATGAGATCGCTACAAACACACAAGCGCCTAGGGGCAGGACCATAGACATGGAAACCGGTTCGCTCGCGCTCTCTTAACTAGTAGATGGATCATCCTGTGGTAGAAAAATTATTCCTTTTCAACCAACGATCGTCCGCCATTTGTAGGGCAAGAACTTTCCTCCGCGCATCACATAAGCTTACGGTCGGTTCGTTTTCCACAATTTTCTGGGATTTTTCTGTTTTAAAATAGTACTTTCAGTAAAAGATTTTTTTTTTTAATTTGACAAAAAAAAAAAAAAAAAAAAAAAAAAAATCCTCAAAATCATTTTTCTGTTCGAAATTAACTACTGGAGGTAATTTCAAAACAGAAAATAGATTTCGCATCTTCTTAATTTGTAACTCATTCGTCATTCGGAATTATGCGAAACATTAAAGTATACTTTTGTCTTTAACGAAAAATTAATTTTTGGGTAACGGATAAGTCAGTTTTAATCACTACGAGGATTTTTTAGGCTGCATCTCGTATCTTGTGTGAATTCTCGCATATTTTCAAATAAAAGGATTTCAAATTAACTCGGATATATCTGTGAAGTTTACTGCATAAAATTTGCAATTCATGGGTAAATTTATATGCACTTTTGGTTAGTAATAAATTATTAATTTAAGAAATCAAAATTGATATTGAATGGCTTTTAAAGTCATGGTAACATGCTTAATTACTCGTAATCAGAATATGTACTTTAAATTGCAAGAAGTAAAATTTACAAAATATTTTTATTGAACAAAAATGGTATAAGGTACATAGATTTGTAAATCTCACATCCACTTTCGGATCAGAATCAATAACATATATTATGAAATAAAATAATATGTAACACTTGCAACTAAATTGTTGATAAAACACGAAAATTTGCTACTAATTCTCTATTATGTGCAGTTTTTAATGGTGACAACTTTTCAACGCTAATTTTGATTGATGTAAAAGTTTTATGTCCTTAAAAATACAAAAGACTTTTGTTTTCGAGCGGTATCTGCCTGCATGCGTGTAAAAAATGTTATCCATTTCTCACTGAAACTTGCTAAATTTAAACTTTTCTTAAAATTACGAGAGACCTACAAACTTCATATTTCGGTTACGGAGACACGAAGGCAAAAAATTTACCAATCTAGACACATGCTGTACTTAGCTCTTTCCATTGCTACTAAATCATCAATATTTTTTCGTTATTATACTATCGTATGGTTTCCTAGTAACTTTGAAACTTAAAGTTGAAGCATTAGTTATCGTTACATTGTTCTAAAAGCTAGTAAATTGCATAAAACTATACGTAATCAGCTTATATGTTAACTTGTTAATTGTTCATGTTTTTTTAAAGCAAAATTAAAATAAAATGCTGTTTGGTATAAGTTTATTTATGCTATTTTATACTTAAAGGATAATTTAATCGTTATTAAAGAGTATGGTTTTTGTTAATTTTTGTCTGATTCTATTACGCTTACAATTGAGATTCTTAGAAATATGGTGACATCAAGTTTTAACATATTGGTTTGCAAGTAATTTTTTTAGTTGAAGTGTATGCTCCTTATCTTTATCATCATTGCCATGATTGATCTCTTTAAATAATGAAATGCAAGTAAAATTGGCTAGCACAAAATTGACAATTTTGATTCTTATTTTGACCATTTTTGGTAAACCTTTGTTAATATACTTACGGATACACTTTTCTGTTTCTGAGCAAATTTTAACACTATCTTTTGTCGGTTTCGTCAACCCTCCTTTATTTTTCCTATCAAATAGAGCAGTCTGCGTTACAATATTTTTACTCCTGTTGATTATTTAACATTATAGTAGCTCAAACTAAATTCTACGCTTCTAAATACAAACTCACTCTTATCTGTAGAAAGATACATTGCCTCCTTTCTTGGCTCTATTCGTACACTTAAAGGCTGAACACAAAGTCGGCATGATTGAGTTTCATCCACCTGAAAAACGCTGAGAAACGAAGCAAATGCTGTTAAACCACTAATATATTTGCCCTCACAATGGCGGCTGAGTCTACTCCTAGGGAGAATCATTTTCCCCTCCGAACTTCGGTAAGCTGATCCATCTAGTTAAGTGAGCGAGAGCGAACCGGTTCCCATGTCTATGGGCAGGACAAATCCTAATGTTATAAAACGTCTCGGTTCTCGACTTCACTAGGTAGGGAAAATCTACGGAGTTCACTTTCTTCTGAAGGGGGAAAGGGAATATTTGTGTCTGCCGCAGCACAGGAAAAGAAAGAATCGCTTAAGGCAATTTGCGTGTGCAGATGTTTTCGTTTCTCTGTGTCATCAGTGTTCGTTAGAATTCAGTACCTCCGACAAATAACGTACAAGTAGGAGAAAATACTACAAATTGATTTCATTGATGAACTGTCACAAATGCGTCGCGATTTAATTCCGACTCGGTCTTGTTTGCTTTAATTTCAAGTGAAATACGATTATGATAATAAATACGCTCATTTTACAGAAAATTTACCGCAACAGCTTTTAAAAAACGCGAGATTTCACGTACATATTTCCTCTAGTTATATTCAGGGCTGCGGAGTCGAAAGGAAAATGGCCGACTCCGACCCCGACTCCTGGATTTTGAAACCTCCGACTCCAACTCCGATTCCGATTTTTTTTTTTAATTGTATTTTATAACTCCCTCTCTCCCTTCAGGGGAAGGAGGAAGACCTCTAAACAGAGATTGAAATATTAATCCCTTTTTATAAAAATTTCACATTTTGTTTTTTATTGTAAACCCAAGACGCATACAACGTTAGAAATTCAATTTAAAAATCAAATTTTCCAATAGTTACGAGTTAAAAAGTAAGATGACTTAAAAATCCCTTTTAAAGAAATTGAAAAGGATTACCTGTAATTTGCCCCGCTTTAATGTTTAACAAATAGATATTGATCGAATAGTGTACTTTCAATTTTTGAAAGCTGTATCTTGAGAGAAAAAAAGCTTTTTTTTTTTTTTCTAAATCCAATTTCTTGAGAATAGGTGGTTTACCCCCGGTTGACACCTATCTGGTAGATGACACCCAAAGTTAATTTCAGAGTTAATAAAAAATATAAATATTTTAATTCTGAAAATTTTCGCGAATATATTGTAAATTATATTTCATCAATAAAATGTCAACGAAAATAGGGCGCAATTTTATTGGCTGCTTTAGAATTAACCTTAACATGAAGATTTTAAGATTAACAGCAATAGTTGAGTTTTGTAATCAAGAAATCATTTACATTATTTTGTTCCATACTTTTTAGTGGGAGCCAAGCTTATAGAAATAGTCTTAATAAAGAAAAAAAAACATTAGATTATTTCATCGGATCTTTTGGATTCGTGCTTTCGCGCCAGAACTTCTTTGAATTTGCCGATCATCCTTAAAAGTTTCAACTTTAGCTACGGGCCTCGACTTACTAATTTGTTACGTTTCTTTAACTATTTTATAACTGAGATCGAACAAAACACTAGATTTCTATTTTTATTTGAAAGTGATTACTTGAAAATGTTAGGCAACAAACCGTTTGCTGACAGTTGCTATTAGTTAAGTTAAAAAGCAAGCAAACTAGGGGACGGCTACCGAAAGTTCGGTAAGCACTCAAGCTAGCTGATTGCCATAACGGCAGTTATTTTCTCATTAGTATCTTTTTATACATGTAATCGAACCAATTGGTATTCAGTTTTTAAAAAAATACAAAGAGAGTCAGTAAAAAGGAAAGAAAAAAGAAGAAGACCGGAGTCGGAGTCGGCATGCTTTCCAACGACTCCGACTCCTTCACCCCAAAATCAGTCCGACTCTGACTCTTCGACTCCGACTCTGACTCCACAGCCCTGGTTATATCGCACTTCCTTTGCATCTTTCCTGTTTTAAAACAAAAAAAGAAGAAGAATAAAAGAAAATAAGTAGAAAATAAATTCCTGTTTTCACTTTTTGAACTGGTAAAAAACTACCGTCTCTCACAAATTTGAAAAAAAAAAAAAAAAAAAAAAAAAAAAGAAGAAGAAGAAGAAGAAAGAAAATACGATTAT
>NC_072738.1:15648259-15733811 GCF_026930045.1 Uloborus diversus
GTATTTTATTCAAGATTGAACATTTTATCGAGGTATGTATCAGAGGTGGTTACAAGAAAGGGGAGTGAAAAGAGTGTGGGAGAGGGAGATCGAATGAAATATGGGAGTATGGGGTTATTTTTAAAAACATAAGGGCTATATTATCGTACACCCTGTAAGAAATCATTTTTTATGTTAATCAATCATGAATTATTAATTTTTAAAAGTGAGGGGACGAATGCTCCCCCCTCCATACAAGATCTCTATTGGGGGGGGGGAGGGGATGTGAATGAGGCCGCCTGCGTCATCAAATTTTTTATTGTGTGTTTTAAGCGAATTCTTTTCCCTTTTTATGGGGGGGGGGGCGTTGTTGATGGGCTCCTATCCCCTTCCTATTTATCTTTTTTTGTAGAATGGTTATATTGGGCAGACCCCAGAAAGGGCTTTTTTTCCGGCGCCCGCCAGGGCGCAAGTAGGTATTCAGGAGAGGAGAATGTTGGAGATGTCCTGTTCGAATCTACGTCTGGACGCAGGTCTTGAGCTGTAATGAAACAAAACAAGAAAAGGGGGGGAGGGCAGGGAGAATATCTATCTTTTCATTATATATATATTGAAGACCAAAAAGAATGAGAAAAGAGGAGAGGAAAAAAAATTCCAACAAAAAAAATGAAGAGACCTTAAGATCAATCAAACCAATTGAACTTCAACGCATTGTTGTCCATTTAATAAAAGGGAAGATAAGCACCCAGTGACTCAATGCAGATTCATCACATGATTCCACGTTGAGCGTCCGACCTTGTCGGACGTGTTTTCTCCCCGCTCTGTTCTTCGATGCCTAAGCACTCTACGCGGAAGAAGTCAGGTGCTCTCGGGGACAACGGCGTGGAGGCCCTTTTTAGGGCCGGCGGGGGTAACGCCGTCATCGAAACCGTCCCTGGGCCTAGCAACATTTCTTCTCCCGTCTCTCAGTCGACGCGACCTCCTCTCGGAGAAATTTAACTGGACCACGGACCCTAGAATACATCGTTGAATAGCTGACTATTCTTGATAAGTTCAAATACGACTATGATACGGTTAAAGAACGCCACGAAAATGCTTCCGACCAGGCCACACTTGACGGCATCTCCAACTATCTAGGAAAACTTGTGGACTCTCTTAGTCTCACGACCAACCGGAGACGATGGACTTCAGACGAATGGGACCTCTACCACGATGCAAAACTCCTCCTAGAGCAAAATAAGGAAAACTGTATCGGCTCTTCGCTCCTGTTATTCTTTCGGACTCCTCAAGCAGCGACGATGAAGAGGCCTCCATCCAGACCCTTGTCAAAAAGGTGAAAAAATTCAAGCTGAGCCCGGTCAAAAATGCTGAAAACAGCATCCTCTCACCAACAAGTTCTCTCCTCTGTCAACAAAAGACGCAGAAACTACCAAGACTGAGACTACCGCTCCTAGTACATCTGTTGATGAGACTGCTCCCTCTACAAGTAAAGCTGCTTCCAACAACGCCAAACTTCGATCTCCTCCCCCCATCACGGTTGTCCATCCCCCGGAACCGGTCAATTTTCTGGAAATTCTATCAAAGATGTGTGCTGGATCAATTCAAGGGAAGCTATCTGGCAACAATATCTGGATCTACCCCTCCCTCTCCGACGATGTCGATTTAATCGAGAGATACCTTCAAGACCATCAACACCAGTACCACAGCAGAGTGCTTCCTCAGTAAGAGTCCCTTAAAAGTTGCCATAGGAGGCCTTCCAATGAACTAACCCTCCGCTGACATACTCCATTACCTTAAAGGCTTTGGCTTTGATGTATCCAAAGTACTTTAAATGAAGACTGGACCGGAAAAAAGGCCTCTTCTCCTCTTCCTAGCCGTGGTCAACAAGGATGAAAAAACTGACGTCGTCTTCGCAGTTAGCAACTTAGGATATCTTCGGATCACAGTCGAAAGACTTCGGCCCAAGGCAACCGCTGTTCAATTCTACCGCTGCCAGCGATTTGGCCTCACCGCGGCCAAATGCTTTCGAGTCCCTAGATGCCTCAAATGCGCCCAAGAACATCGTTCCTACGAATGTACGAAGGACAAGACTACTCCCGCTGGCTGTGCCCTTTGCGGAGGTGCTCACACCGCAAACGCTCCCATCTGCCCGGAAAGACCCAAGCCCTGACAGCCCATGTCCCCTCGGATTTTCCTGCTCAACATGACAATGCCTGGACCAAAAGGATCCCAAGTGGAGCTCCCAAGACCCCGACGGATTTCATCCCAAGACCGGTTGCCCTTCAGCAGCAAACTACCCCCCGACCAAGTGACCAATTGGTGACCCTCATTGCCCAGATCCTCTCCACACTTCAAACCAAGCAGAAACAAATTGAAGCCCTCATAAACGGTCTCGCAGCCCTAACGAGACCATAAGCTTTCTACTACCCCCCCCCCCCTCTTTGTTCTCTACTTTTCCAATAGGTGTGCTTCGGCACTTCTTCATCTTCTCAGAAACCCACATGAAGTCAGGTAAATGGAGGATTCTCTTGGCCTGTTCAATCATAATAAGGATAGGCTAGGCTAGGTGACTCAATATGAGCACCAAGCACTCCCATCACAACCAGCAGGCCCCCTATTGGGAACGAAAAGTAACTATAGGTGGTGCTATAATTAGGATAAAAACGAAACCAGCTTGTCTGCTACAGTAGGAAGCTAGCAATGAATCATTACATTTCTAATTGTTTTTAGTGATATTCTATATTTTGTACTTGGTTTGTGAAGATTTGGTTATTCTTAATGCATCAAGTTATTCAAAAACTGTAGATTTATTGGTTTTTTTTTCCTACTTTGATTTGTAGTATTGATGGTATTTGTTGCACTTCCATTGACTTTTACATATTGCAATCATTTTATATTTTTTCCATTTCTAATTTTAACTTTGATCTATTGTGTACTACCTTCCCTTTGTCACTGTTGGTGTTTATTTCTACACAGGAATATTGCATATTATTATTTGCACTGATTGATCAAATTGTTTTAGTGCCGACAAATACTAAGTTTCCTTTAAAACTGCAGCGAGAACGTACTTGTATCGTAGCAGATCGTAGTAATTTAGCAATACATAATACTCAGGGTCAGTGTTTTCTGAGTGGTTTTCGTTGCAAAATAGTTTCGAATCTCACATTGTCACTCTTGGATGACTAGGATGATTGCAATAAGTATGAGTGACAAGACACGTTTCCTTGTGATGCCTTTTTCAGATTTAGCAGAAACATTAACGGTTGGACGAAATTTTCTACAGATATAACAGCTTGAGAGCTTTTCATTTTCGTTCAATAAGTTAAAATTCACGAATGACATTATTTCCTTTGCTTAAAACTGTAACACGCGGAACAACGCACTTTCGCCATCTTTTCCTATGTAGATTCTGTCGCTAGATGGCGTGTTGGGTACTTTCAGTTTCCAATTGCGCATCGTTTCCATCACGCCATCGCAGTTTCGATGGATTTGTTCTGCACTTCACGAAGATTTTCTCTTTCCTACCAAGATTCAGAAACCCAGTTTTCCCTACCCGCACGGCGTTAAGGAGAAACGAGGCTATATTTCACATTAGAGATTCGTCCTGCCCCTAACGCGTGAGAATTACAGAGGCGCTATGCTTGTATCCTACGTATACTCCTCTAAGAACGGTACGGATTTTTGAATACGGATATCCTGAGCAGAATAGATTATTTTATTCTAATACTTCCTTTGTCAGATTTTTTGGCTGGTTTTAATATTCTTTTTTTGTGCAATCACGATTGCTTATTGTTCTCATTTGACTGTTTTGATGTCCTATCATTTTATTTTCCCACCGCCACCCTCCGCACCATCACCCGTCGACCGGGTCCTCACGATGCTGCTCCTATTGCGAAAGCCGCCTCCATGTAGTATCCATGTCCTACACACACGCGCATACATACACAACTACACACACACGCGCACACATACACACACACACAAACACATACACACACGCATACATACATACAGACACCTACACATACACACAAACATACGCACAACTACTCACACATTCATGCATACATACAGACACCTACACATACACACACACAAAAACATACACACACATACACACAACTATCCACACATTCATACCTGCACACAGACACAAACACACATGCCTACACACACATACCCCTACACACAACACACATACTCCCACAGACAAACACACACTTCTACGTACACTCACTCGTGATTGCGAAAAACATAATTTGAATTCAAGATGTCAAAATTCAAATTAATTTTTTTTTAATTTTTTTTTTATTTTTGGAGAAAGAAAAACGATGATGCCAATGATGGGAGTAGTGGGAAAACAAATATTTTCTTAAAAGAATAGAATTTTCATGAGTCTTTTTTTCTGTCTGTAAAAGCATACTTAGATCGGGTATACTGTTTAAAAGTATGACATCTGTGTCTCTGATTCTGAAATTCGAATAAGCAATAACAATTCAGAACCATTGAGAAGGAATAGATGGAGAGAGTGCAACCCTACTATCCCGATACGGCAACAGTACCATGTGACTCGGGGAGTAATTTCGAGTTGACCGTAACCGCTGAAGAAGTTTTCATTAGCTGAAGCCATGCATGATAACAACCTTTAACTGTAGAAGGGAAAAATTAGATTTATAGTAATAGTGCAGTGTTCTAGCATTGTAAACTGTGAGGAAAAAGCCACACTAGGAGGTCCAGTAACTTTTCCCTAGCATGTACGAATGTTTTTTACTTCTAAATAAAGAAAAAATAACATTTATATGCATTCAACGAGTACATATTCCCCAGTTGCCTATAATTTTTAAATTTTTGTAGTTATTTTACCAATAAAAGTTAAAGCATTGTATATATTGAGTGCAAATAACATTTTAGTTCCATAAAAACACTTTTTACTTAACTAGTAATTATTTTAACGACTCTTAAGCATTTTGGGTACATTTGCTTTGTTGGCGAGTATCTTCTCGCCAAGCTCCTGTGAACAGCAGAGGCGCAAGAATAAAGATTTGCTATTTTTATGTTTCAATTTAAATACTAGTATGCCTGCGTATGAAATCATTTCAAAACATTGATTACAATACATATGAATCCATAAGTTTTCAGTCAATAACAGAACACTTTAAACTATTTGTACATGCCCGTCATTTTAGGGAATAAACATCAAAATACATGAAAAATGCAATTACATCATATTTTAAAATCCGGATAAAAGTGGAGAGAGGGAATTTGAATGATAGGCCCCTGTATTTGTATCCGTTATTTATTTATTATTATGCGGTAAAGGAGTTGGAGCCAGAGTTGCTCTGATTTGTAGCCCCGACTTTATAATAAGCACCGTCGCGTCGTCTGAAATATATTTAATGCCAAAAGAGCGATTAGGTGCCAAAACCCAACAACTTCCCAGCCAAAAAAGTCACCTGACCTGGGAAACATTGGATCCCAAGCTTATTTCAGAGACATTTGCTATGGCACCCTCCATTAGTATTCCTTCTCATATCACATTACATACCAACCTCCCCCATATGTATGTTATTATACACACATTGCGTATGTTTAACATGAATGCTCAAAGTGTTACTTTTGCAAATTAACGCATATAACACACAATAAAGTTATAGAAATAAAAAAATGGTAGGGACTATAATTTTTAATATCTATTTTGACATTTTCAAAATTCTCGCACTCCAATATCGATTAACGAAATATTACGATCTACCGTACATTTGCGGTTAATACGAATAATAAAATGCTAAATTTTGTAAATTTACACAGTTAGCAAATAATACAATGAATGTTATAGAAATAAGAGTTCAATAACAATTTTAAGAAATTTTTTAAAAATTGCACTTTTATAGCTTAAATTAATCATAATTATGATCGCTTCTGTGGAAAAATACCAATGATACTGTTTATTTTCTCATGTAAGAGTTCTAAAAATGTGCATCATTATGTACTGGTTGATCCCAAAATCAGGACGAACATAAAAAATGAATAATTCGAAAACGAGTATGGATAAAAATGCTGTTTGCACGAAACGGATGGAAAAGATGCCGTTTGACAGCGAAAAAGATAGTTCTATTTCCGAGCAACAGATGGCGTGTATAGAGTTATGTCTTTGGCAAAGTGTTTTAGTTGTTGCTAAGTTCTCATAACTGCCAGCGTGCCAGCGGCTTTATTAGAACGTTAAGGGGTTGAAGCAGCGCTGGATCAAGGAATTTTCCGAAGTGGGGCAAAACTTCCAACTGCCGACCCCCCTCCCCACACACACATCTACCCATCTCGCTTTGAATGTTTCTATCAAGTAGAATTTTTGCATTTTTAATACATTGTAAAGTAGTATAGATTGAATAAAAATTCGTTCTGCACAAAAATTTTCTTATGAACATTTCTTTTTTTTTTTGCTAAAACAGAGGTATACCGTAACACAAATTTTAGTTAAAAACCTTCTCTCTCTCCCCTTTTTCCGAAAACAAGTTCTCGATTCTAAACAATATGAAGTAAAAACTCATTTTTCATGTATTCCAATTCAAAATCCCGGATTTAATTATACATAATTTGAATGTCAGCTGTGAAGATTATTTTTTGCATCTTTTTCAGTTTTTCCCAATTCTTAAACTATTCGTTTTATTTTAACTCTGTACACTTTCATTCTGCATGTTATAGCAATGTTTGGAGATAAACTTCTAACACAGATAAGTTTCTTGCAACTGCTCCTATTTCTTCAAAAAAACTGAGCAAAGAATACAGAAACAACACTAGAACTCTATTTTTCATGCTAAAAGGTAATAAGAAGACATTGACCGTTGAGGCAGTGTTGCAGATTTCAGGGTTAAAACTCCTCCAAATTAATTGGTTTTAATATCACTAATCCAAATTCAGTAGTTTACATACATGTGAAGAATTTTGAACCAGCCCCTCCACCAGATGATATTCTGGCTGTGCTTGCGCGTACTTCCAACTAAGTTTAAAGAAACACTTAGAACTCAGCAGTTGCCATTTTCATTCAACCCTTAACCGTATTATTCCCCCCAAGTTGAGTAAGTATAAATTACTTCAGTTATTTCCTTTGAAAAAATAAAATGAATTGAAATATACGCGTTTGCATTGATAAATAACATTTAAAAGTAGAACTTTAATAGGGACGGCGGGCGTCCCTGAATTGATTTTCGCTACAATTTAATCAAATACAAATAACGATAAGAAAAGAAATTTATGAATGCAAAAAAATGCCTAATGTTGGCAAAACCTTTTTTTTTTTTTTTAAATTTCAAATTCAGAGGAAACCGATTTGGCCATACTTCCCTACTGTGCAAAGTTCCTTACCCCATTTCCCCCTTTAGAATCGAAACGTCCAAAATTCCCTTCTTAGTGTGTGGTTACGTTATGAAATAAATCTGTGTCTCTGAAAATTTCAGCTGTCTAGACTTAACAGTTTTGGCTTTGCGTTGATTATCGGAAAATCAAAGCATTTTCAGGACAAGTTACTTTATACATATAGATAATAGTAGCTTCCGTTTGTCTAGTGCTTTTTAATCATGACAATGGCAACACTTAAACTGCACTTTACAAACGGCCCCCATGGTTCAGCCTAACCCGTTAAGAAATGTACATACATCGTTAAAAATCGGAAACCGCGCCAAAACCTTTTCTATCCAACATCGAACTGAACGAGACTATCTAACTGGTTTAAAAAGAATGATTTTTGAATGGGGTTGTTTCCTTCAGTCAAAAGAAGTGCTTTTAGTCACTGAAATTGATAGAATAAGCAATACAAATAACATGGACCAAGAAAATTCTTTCATTTTCCCAAGAGTTATTTTTTAATTAATTTTTTAAAATGTCCGATTTTTCAAACAAGGCGGGGTCTAGATGACGTCACAAATGATGCTTTTTTGGCGCATCTTTGTACCGCGTTTCCACGTTATGATAATCAAGAAGCGAATTGAAATTGCGCTCTACGCTTGCTATCAACCATATCGTTACCACACACGTGAGTAAAGATGTGAATTAAATATTTTGCTTTGTGAATGGCAAAACAGAATGCCATTTCATAATTTGTGATGTCATCGGCAAGAAATGTAAACAATGGAAGGTCACCGATTTAAGTATTTTTTTAAAATATAAAACTTAAACAAATTATTTAAAGAATGGTTAGATCCCATGTTTTTAAGCATGTTCTTTCAGAAAAAAAAAATTTAAAATATTGGAAACTACCCCATTCAATTTCTTCCCCACTGTTTTTGCTGTTACTTTCTCTCGGTTGGCGGACAGAACTTTCCGTAGAGGAACCGAGTCAACCTTTTCTTCTACTGGAGAAACGCGCCAGAGTTCCCTACAAAACACGTGGTTGAAAGCTGCAACATTTGGCGTTAATCGCGAATTTTGGCGCACGCTGATGTTTCATCAGCTTTTTTTCATCCATCGCAATTTTTCGGTTCGATAAAAGACTGTTGCTTTTCGTATAGCGGTTTCATGTCATGTTAATTATTTCTCAACCTCATTTACCCTTAAAAGATATAATTAAAGATAAAAATCGATGCTTGTAATTAACAACACATTTTCAATAATTTATTTATCTTGAAGGAGTCAATTTGCATCAATTACTATACTGTTAAATACTTTATTGTCTTTGTCTCGTATTAAATATTAAAAGACATCGAAGGACTAAGCAAAACATTGCATGGTTTTTGAATAATTAAATATTAATTAAAGATGCACCGAATATTCGGGTGGTACTGAATTTCCTTTCTCAATGGGGTTGTTCCCGAAATTTGATAAGTATTTTTTTCTGAAAGAGCATGCTGAAACACATAGAATTCAACCTTTTTTTAAATAATTTGACAAAGTTTAAGATTTTTTAACAATGATTTTAAACGGCGTGCAGATTGAAATTCATTTTTTGTGCTTCTGCACATGACATCACAAGTGATGAAATACCATTCACTGATGCAATTAGCACACAACGCACTCTTGGATTAAAAATCTCAAAATTCAAACTAGTTTTATTTTATTTTAATTTAATAAGTATATTTTATGTAGATAAGTTTACGATGCTAAATGGAATTACATTTTACAAAGTAGATAAACATTTTCTACAGCTATAAAACCCCAAAATGACGGTTAAAGCTTTTTTTTTTTTTTCCAAATATTAGGTATACGGCCGAATATTTGGTTCGAACTTTATCGAATGTTCGGTACTCGGCAAAATATGGTGTTCTGTGCTTGTCTAATTTTAAGCGAGAAACATTACAGAAGTGGGGTGTGCATAACTTATTAGTGATTGAGATATACTGTGTCATACAACTCGTTAATTTTTCATAAACACTCATGCCGTCCTTTAATTCGGGGCTTTTTTGTAAAAACAATTTTATTTATTTGTGTGAAACATTTTTCCTACAAATTTGCTAAAAACATTTAAAAGTCAATATTAGAATAGCAAGGAATGTTAATGATCATTAAAACAACTATAATGTCAAACGACACTGTTTTGTTTTCGATAGCCTTAGCGATAAAATTGCTCGCCAAGAGCCTAAAGTCGATTCGCAGTGAAAAATAACAATTATCAGTAGATGAATTAATCTCCAATGGGTAATGAGTAAACTTATCAAAATCAATATTGTATGTACTTAATGAGTAAAACAATCAAAATCAATATTGAAACAAAAATAATCGCTAATTATACAAGAACAATTAATTATATAACCAAACAGAGAATAATATATCATCATGTCAGCGAGTGTTGATACATTTAAAAATCATTTTTAAATAGAGAAAGCAAGTAAATTTGTCGCCCGTAACTGCGAAATAGCTCAGCAATGTCTTTCGAACATTTATCTTAACATTCAAAAGTACAACAAGGATTGTACAATAGGGTGGAACGAAAAAAACAAAGTTTTTATTTTCGAATCGTAATAGTGCGGAAAAGTTGCGATTGGTGAAGACTTACAAAACAAAACAAAAATTTTAAAAATCGCATAATATCTTCCGATCCCGCAACGAGCCTGAATATTTGAAAAAATGGAAAAATTCGTGTTTTCTTAGTGATTTTTCAAAAATTTTGTTTTAATGTTTCTTTTTAAGGCTCTAAGACGGAAAAGTTATGATTGGTAAAGACTTCAGAAATAAAAAAAAATTGAAATCGAATAATACCTTCTAATCCAGAAACAAGCCTAAAAAATCGAAAAAAGTTGAGAATTTCAGGGTTTTTTCCGAATTTTTAACATTTTTGGTTCAATGTACTTTTTCAGGCTACAGAACGGAGAGGTTACGTTTAGTGAAGACTTCAAAACAAAAAAAAAAATATCTTTTTGAAATAAAACAATATCTCCGATCGCGCTACGAACCTGCATGTTTGAAAAAATGTAAACCTTAAGCCCCTTTTCAGCTTTTTTTTTATTTTAGTTTAACGATCCTCATAAGTTCGGTATGAAATACTAATGGAAGAACGTTTGTTTATAAAACAAATGTGATATTTTAGTATTAGCCTGCCTGTGAAATTGTCCACATGCCCTTTTAATCCCGCGAGACTTATATTTGTTTATGCCCCTCAGTAAAGTGCATGCATCTAATACGCCCCATTAGCGCCTCACGATCTTGAATTTATGAGCTTTCTAGTTGGATTGTGTCTATAAGTATCTTACTTAAATGAATAAAGCAGTCGTGGTGGCATCAGTATTTCTCAATGTTTCTAATGTGCGTGTGAAATCGATTTGCTCTTCTAAACGTTTTTCAAACATGAATCCATCTTTGCAGAAAAGAATTACGAGAAAGTCCTTTGAGTGCCCAATATTTGGCCACCCGAGAGATTTGCCAACAAATAAGCTCCCTACTTATGAAAATGTACTTTAAAGTTGCTTTCAAGAGAAATTTGAGTTAGCTAGAAAAGTCAATAACACGAAAGTGAGTTTTTACATTGTTAAGGACATAGTGGCGCAAAAAGTTAAATGTATCTTTGATAAGGCCTCGATTCCTACAGTTTCCGTGAAAAGAATTGCTCAGCTCATTGATATCTTCTGCAAAAAATATCTCAATTTCATGAGATCTTACAACCGAGACATTATATTGGACGACCATTGCAATGGGCTATTTGTTTATTACACTTCATTGAGTTGCCTTTTCGCCATCTTTTTCGGTATTTGGATGGTAGAACAACTGGCTCAAATTCGTTTTCTGGACCAATAGGAGAACAACTCAGAGGTTGCGAAAAACTGCCAGTAATAGATTTTCAAGCAATTGACTGTACAATACCAGATGTAAACAGAAAGTGCTTGAGCAAGGATCAAAGATATGTTTTAGATATATCTCATGCACTAAAGGATGGCAATTGCCCAAATGATTTGTCAAATCATGACCCTGGCCCATTCTCACATTCCAGAAGGCTCACTTGTGCAAATAGAGTCCTTAGACTGTACGTAATTGTATCGATCCCATCAGGTGACTTAAAAGACATAGTGGCTTTTATTTTGAGATGTTACATGCCGGTCTGGTTTGAAATAAAGAACCGCAAAAATTTCACAGACGGTGCCATTCATGTTTACAGAACAATTCAAACCTGTCGATACTTACCTGATAATCTAAAACAAGTTGTTTACCCTGTCATTGAAAGAAACTCTTTCTTTGCGCATCCCGAAAACTTATTAATGGCAATGGTATTTGATGAAAGGAGGTTCATAAAAGAACTAGCGTTTAAAAACGTCTTAAAAGCCAGGGAGTCTGTTTCTAAAGGCAAAAGCATTAGAAACTTTGTCATTCCATCTCTAAATTTCGAAGCAGAAGATTACACAGAGATTATTAATTGGAACACGACAAAGCTATCTTTCCCACCTTTTCTTCGAAAAGTTCCTAACAAAGACATTGAAAATCTTATTGCAACAGGCACTATACCCGACTGGGATATAAAACTATTCCCCTGCCATACGCAAGCTGTCGAATGATGTGTGAAGCTAGTGACGGAGGCTTCACTCAAAGTGTGAGGATTTAAATCAAGAGATGGCTACATAAGAGCAACATTGAAATCTAGGTCAATTATGCCCGAATTTTCAAAAAATCTGATTATAAATTAGCTTTAACAAGTAACACTTAAAACAATAAGACTTGTATACTGGATTGTAAATTTGGTAAATATTTTATAACTTTTTATTATTTGAAAATGTTTCATTGTTGTAAAGAATGGTAGTTCTGCATGTTTAGAAGATACCTTAAAAGTCAAGAAATAAATTAATGTTTATGTGTAATATAGTGTTTTTTAAAAGGCTTTTCGCTGTAACATCGGGGGAAAAAAACAAGAAGAACAATATAATTTTTAATCACTATAAGAAAAGATGAAATTCTCCCTTTTTTTTACTTTTCATGCTTGTTCCTGGATCAGAAGGTATTATTTGATTTCAATATGTTTTTTTAAATTTCTGAAAGCTTCAGCAATCGTAACTTTTCCGTCTTAGAGTATTAAAAAGAAACTTTGGAGCAAAATTTTTAAAAAATCGCTAAAAACGCATAAAATTTTCCATTTTTTTCAAAATTTTAGGCTCGTTGCGGGATCGGAAGATATTATCCGATTTAAAAAATTTTTCTTTTGTTTTGTAATTCTTCACCAATCGCAACTTTTCTGCACTATTACAATTCGAAAATAAAAACTTTGTTTTTTTCGTTCCACCCTATTGTACAATCTTTAAAGCTCTTTAAATAACGAGAACAGTTAAAATTTCTAAGCGAGCGCAACCATCACAATGCAAATCCAATGCGGTTATCGGAATCGGTTACGGCTAGGCAGAATTTCGTCCACAGGCCACGTGATTTTATCTTGGGCACGGCTTGGGGGTTGCTCCGCGCTGTCTACCCAAGTATTTCCCCTCTACGGAACTTTCCCCTGAGTCGATCAACAGCGTGTTTGCCGCATTGGGAGTAGGATTTGGAATGCATGAAGATGAAGGTTTCTGATTCGTGTTTTTGGTCACGTGATACCGGAGAAGGTTTGCGTTCGACATTTCCGCTCTGCATCCAGACCTTAGCAATGCTTCGAAATCATTCATTAGTTTAATTTTTTATAATTTTCTACAGGTTAAACTTTTTAATGTAAACAATGCTCACAAAATGATCTTTCTAAGAAAAAAAAAGAGAGAGAGAAATTATGTTCCGATACAATGTATTTATCATTGTTCTTTTCTTTATTAGACTTTATCATTAAAATAATCATGTGGCATATGGAGTAACACAGGAATATAACACGGAATAAGTCACGCAGGAAATGTCATACATTGAGTGTCCCCCCCCCCTCCATCAGTTCTGAAATTTTAATCCTACAAATTATCTTTACTTCAGGTGTACAATGGTTGCGTTCGTCGAACTCGACCGAGAGCGACCGGTTAGTTAATCACGTGACAGCTAATGATCACGTGCTCCAATCAACCAATCAACTGCTTAGAATGGTATCCGCCTTGGTAACCGGTTGATCATAGAACGCTTCGGTTAGTAACCAGTTACTTACCGGTCGACCGGTGAGTTTCGTCGAACGCAACCAATCTGAGTTACACTGCTTGACAATTGCTAAAGAACAAGTGATTTATGCAAATTTGTACCTCAACCACCTGACCAATGGAAATAAATTCTAGTTCAGATGGCGTAGTAAAACTACGTTTTCATATAGGGACTCTAAGTAGACCAAGACTCGTTATTTGTATAAAAGACAGTGCATACACGCTCAAAATTCGTACGAAAATTCACGCTGTTTGGTTTTTAATAAAAATAGTGCTGGATGTTAAAAAAGGTTTTTCTGTGAAATTCTGTTTGGTTCTTGAAATACTTAAGAGTAAAATGTCAGCAAAACATCATTTGAGTATCTACGATCGTGGACGAACGGTTGGACGACTGGAAGCAGGTCAAAGTGTCACCACTGTGGCTGCTGCAATGGGTGTATCAAAAAGTGCCATCTCCCGATTAAAGACGGCCGCTGAAGGTGGAAATGTTTTGCAAAAGCATGCTGGGGGTCGTGGTAGGAGCACCACACCTTCAGAGGATCGCTATGTAGCCCTCGTGGCAAAAAGGAACAGAAATTTCACTCTTGGACAGATAGCTGAAAATCTAACAACCGCTACCGGTACGCATGTTTCTGCAAGAACCATCTCACGGCGAGTAAATAATGTCGGTTTGTATGCAGGGAAGCCCGTACGTTGCATCCAAGTTCAACCACGCCATCGTCGAGAGAGATTACGCTGGAGTAAGGAACATGTTGGTGGGATCATCAAAATTGGTTTAGAGTGATGTTCTCTGACGAATCTCGTTTCAATGTGACAGGTGATTCTGGTAACCAACTACTGTGGAGAGAGCGTGGAACACGTTATGCACAAAAATTTGTTTGCGAACGTGATCGGTACGGCCCAGGCGTCATGGTGTGGGCAGGCATCATGCACAATGGCAGAACACAACTTCACATTTTTGAATAATCGAAATTTCTTTTAGAATTTATTGAGCTCTGTAAATGTCAAAATGCGTATCATGAAAACACATTCATGCGCATACATTTTCATGCTTTTTTTTTTCAAATTGAGTTTTTTTCTTTTTTTACGACTTCTCCCCCCTCTCCCCTCCAGGAATTTTGGAGTGGTAATCCTGACTGTTACCAGATCTTGTAAAACTAGCCACTGTTAAAATCTTAAATTATTTTCCGTATGTGCAAGTTATTCAGACAAAGCATATTAAGTTCATTTGTATTTCTTCTGTTTAAAAGTCGCATTTAATACAATTATACATATTTTTTTCTTTTTTAATTTTTATGCAAAAAGAACAACCGTTCTCATGTCATAATCAGTAAAAAAAATTAAAAAAACAAACAAAAAAAAAAAAACAAATAAGAGGTCTGAAATACAACCAATTTCTCTATCTGCCTCCCCCCCCCCTTTGTTTACAATTTCGGAATAATGACTACAGGGTGCCCTGAGAAAGGGTTTGGCTTCGAGACCTCGATAACGTAATTTTGCTCGGATTATGACTACAGAGAATGCAGTTTCGCCACGTCCATTTATATATTTATCTGCACGAAATGGGAAAATTTGTTTTCATGTAATTACGTTTATAACGTCATGGTAAAAGAAATAATAATGATGCTAGTGAAAGAATCGTTCCTCGTTGCAACTAACAAAACACATGAAATTTCGTCGTGCTAATTATGTATTTAATTAAGTTCTTATTTTCTCATGTTAAAACCGTCAGAAACCGAAGAAAAAAAACCAATAATGTTTAGTTAAAACTAATTATTACTGCCCTTTAAATTAACATTTGTAAAATTAGTGGCATTTACTGAAAACAGCCATCGCAACACAGAAATTAGTTTGATTTCCAACGACAAAGCGAAAAGATGCCCGTACATTAATCGCGCCATCTTTTGCACAGTCTGGAATACTTCCGTTTCTCTGAGGCGGGCTCCGGAAAATAGACATTGCTTCATCGTTCTACCGTGTCGAGGTAACTTGTTGTGCCGCGAGATCAATTATTAAACATCATCGGGAACCTCTTCGTCATGTAACGGAGTTTCCCATCGAGCAAGATTGGGCAACGAACATGAAATTAATGAGCACAGCTCTGTTATATATTTATAATATATGTAGTAAATAATCGTAGTGGTAGCTAAAAATCCGCACACTCTGAGACTACTGAACAGTAATTATTATAACCTGATATATTTTTTATGAGCAAAAGTGTTTAAAGTTAAATAATAAAATTACAGAACACATATATCAAATCCAAAAGAAATTGTCAAAGTAGATGAATATGATTTCATCGAAAACCGTTAAAAATCATTGCATCAATGCTCAAAGCATTTAGAGTAAAATAATACGGTAATGACATACAAATATTCAATCTAAAAGAAACTTTCCAAAAAAAAAGGAAAAGGAGAAAAAAAATCAAAATTTAAGATGCTATTAAATATATAAATACGATAAGATTTAGTCTTTAGAACAAATAAATATAAACAAAATGAATAAATTTCTTTGATTAAACGGAAAATTAGAACTGGTAAAAATAAACTATATTAATGTATGCGAAGACACAGACTCGTTTTATTACTATTTTTTCACGAATTTAAATGAAAACGCTGGTAAGAATCTCTTGAATCGCTTCTGCCAATCCCAAAATGAATAGAATTGACATCAAGGCATGCAAAGTGATTATTGTAAATAATTTTGGTTGCCCAACAAAAACAATCAAGTACTAAAAGCAGTTACATCACATTTTAATCAACGTTTTTTCATACAGTCGATTCTTAACAGACAATCATTCTGTTCAGCCACACCATCCTCTCTCTTCCATCTAAAAAACATATCATTAAAAAAAAAAAGCGTGAGCACGAAACTTTCACAGCTGTAACTTCAAGCAAATACTTTCTAACTATAGCTTGATTTGTTTTTTCGAAATTCCTCATCAGTTTGTTCTTAAACTGACTTAACAAGGTAAATATTTTTGACGTGTCAGTTCGCTGTCCCCCCCCCCTCCCTCTTTTTTTTCTCGAAATTTTTGAATTAATATTACTTGAGAGTCTTTTCTTCTAACATCAATGAACCACATTAGATCATACAACAAAACATAATGCAACATGATCATACAACAAAAATAATACCTTTCCGTCGACTCAATTTCTTGTTCAAATCATCATATTCTCAATTTCTTGTTGAACTGAAAAATAAGATTTTTTTTAATTTAATTTTTTTATAATAAAGATTTAAAGTTTTTAATCTGTGCTAACACAATCAAGCATTTTTCTTCGTTTTCCCTGAGGTTCTCCATCATACTATTCTGAATGTTTCGAATCCAGTTTTGGATGCATAAATACGTTTTTTCCCTACCCCAGGTGTGAAGTGTGAAAAAAAGGGGACATCACACTTTGTGAAAGAAATTCATGAAAAACATTTTTTGTCTGAAAATTCTGTGTCTAAAACATCAAGTAAATGCCCTCATAGGTTTTTTATTTTTTCAAAAAATTTTTCAAAAAAATTAATGTCTCACACTTCAAATGGTCCGGAAATCCAAAATTTCAAAGGAATTTTTAGAGGAATTCAATTGAACGTCATTACTGACATTAAATGTAGTTTTCTCGAAGAAAGGGAATATAGAAGATTTTAAATGAAGAATTACATTGTGCGGCAAAAAAAAAGAAAAAAAAATCAAAATCCTTGTGACACTATACTTAATGACTCTAATACAAACGAACCCCTGAATTCAAATATGAGACATGCACACCCCGTTCTTCATTACCCACCATAGTCTTGTAATATGGAATTATATTAAGAGTTATTAGCTAGAGCAGTGGTTTCAAACCTTTTCCCCCTTGCGAACCCCTTTCGAACTCCGAAAGAAATCGGTGAACCCCTTCCAAACTCCGAAAGGAATCGGCGAACCCCTTGGGTTCCTAGGTAGTAATTAACAAGAAAAAGAAAAGTTCGCATTCCCACGCATATACAGTAAAATTTGGGAGTTCTTTTCAGTTTGATGCTGCTCCGTAATTTATAACAAGAACGAAAACACAATTTTAAAACAGAATTACAAATACTGCTACGAACTAAAATGATCGCTAAAAAATGAATACAAAACAAATTCACCAAAAAATAAACACAGTTAATGTTCTGTATTGAGCTTCATCAACTTTGAAAAATTGTTTCAAATGAGATATTTGCGGAACAAAGAAGCTCAAAGGTTGGCTGAAATTTTTCTGACATTAGGGTACATTTATTTCTAATCACTAAATCAGAAGTCAATTAAAGAATGATCTTTAGAATACCTTTCAGGGAACTCGCAAATTAACTAAATGAATTTTTTTTCATACAGTAAAAGGAGTAAGATTTTTATGTTTAAGTCTCCTTGAAAAGGACTACAAGCGTAGCTGTTTGATAAGGATATACTGCGTACATTTATCGTTTGTTTGCTGAAGAATTTTCTTGTAATAATGCTATAAGTGCGGAGTAAAATGCGTATATTGAAAAACAATAGAACCGTCTATTTTCAATATACGCATTTACTCCCAATTTTTACACGATATGTGATTTTTAACAAGACATATTTTTAAGCACACTTACTACTAGAATCCTTAACATTTTCTACACAAATTACATAAATTCCTTATTTAGTACAGTCATATTTATTAGACATTAAAATCGCAAAATGCGATGTAGTTCTGGTTTTTTAATATGTTGTTTGGGTCAGTTAGGGTAGCGAAAATCTAAGTTTGCAGTTTTCAAAAACCTGTTAAACTGCGAAATTTTCGGACTTTTTTAGTTTTTCCTTTGTAACTCCTAAACCATGCAACTTTTGATGTTATATGTGAATACCCGTTTTAAAGCATATTACATTTTGAACAATTTAAGCTCAAATGGCGTTCTGTACGACCAATAGTTTTGGAGATATCGTACTTCAAACATCGGCCATTTTGTCGAAAAAAAAAAAAAAAAAAAAATCCTTCGATCACATTCCACGCCGAATATGGACATGAATTACCACTCTAATTGGAAAAAAAAATGAACATCAAAACGAAGTCTGTAGATTCAATAGTTATTTTGCAATCGCAAAGCAAACCGAAATCGGAAATTTCGGTTTTTGAAGAAATGAGACAAAACACTTTTCAAGACAATATGACAGTCCTATGCAGGTAACGCAAACATTCCTTCCCCTACTTATCAATGCCTTTCACGTTGATGAATTTTCGGCCGTATTTCGTTTTTCGACTTTAAAGTTAATTTACCGAGCTTGATTTTGAATAGATAATGTTTTTGATCAAGAGATTTTTAGTGCAAAACACTTCCTATTAGAATAAGAGAGATATGGACAAAAGAAAAAAAAAGAATGATTTCAAAAGGGTGAAACTATTTACATGTTATATTCAGTAAGTTACCGCCCTATAGCCAGGGCTGAGCCAGAAATACATGAAATACACCGCCAGCTCAGTCAATTAAAGTCGAGGACTGCAGTTTCGTGCTTATCAGCACTCATCAGCCCGGCAAAGGAGTAACTGAACTGGAGGTGGGAACTCTCTTAAGGAAGCCTAGAGTGCCAAACAAACTCCAGCTCAGTCACTCCTATGCCGGGCTGATGAGTTCTAATAAGCACGAAACTGCAGTCCTCGGCTGGAATTGACTGAGCTGGCGGTGTATTTCATGTATTTACATGTTAGTTTTATCATTAAAACATATCTTAAAAGTGAACTACACTTAATGTCTTGATTGTATGGTGTCTTTGATGGATACGATCGTACTCCGGAACTGAAAAAAAAAGAAGGATAGTTCGACCTTTTTTCATTTTATTATTTTTCTCTCTCTTTTTTTTTTCATTTTTGTCGATTACAATACAAAGATCTTGTGAGCAGTCTTCTCAAAGTGCAGATTGAGCAAAGAGGAGCAGCTAAGATCAGTTCTGCAACAACAGCATACTCCCATATATCCCTTCTTACTCTAAAATGAGAAAAATCTGAAAAGCACGAGTGAGGCTTGATCGTTTAATGTAGTGATTGGTGACGAACCAATCTCAAAATTTATGCTGGTCTTCGACCAACTCTGCTCTGAGGCATCCTTCTTCTCTGCCAACCATTTGTATACTTGTCGCTGCGTGTGATACGAATGGAATGAAGCTACACTGTAAAAACGATTCAGAAACGTTCCTGAAAAATAATGGGCAGCTGATGTGCTCAATTTCTTCCAGTAACATATCTTGCAAAATCTAGGAACGTTTTCCGCTACAACTCAGTAACTTTCCTGATATTATCCTGGAAGTCTCCTGAAAAATTCAGAAATCTTTCTGTTATAAACCAGTCGTCTCTCTTTTAAATTAGAGTTACCTTAGGAAGGTGTAATATACTAGTTTGGCATCTTCCTAATTTATCAAGGAAGATCCAAGAGCATTATTGCAAACATGGCCAAAGTTAAGCCAGAATTGCAAGTAACGAGAATTTTACTCACCTGCAATTCTTGCAAAGCAACGTAGTTCATACTTATTTGCTCCCTTTGGGAGCTTAATTAGCATGGACGGGCCGTAGGTCAATTGAAGCCGATGCACTTTATAAATATGCTCATTTAATCTTTAAACTGGCAGCTAAAAATATTTTTCATAACAGTGATAAGTCTGTATTCGAACATCTTGTAGCAATTCAGGAAACTTTTTGACAGTGATATTTGATTAGGAAATGGATGAAAACCACTAAAATCCCGAAACATAACACGGAAATACCCAGTAACGTTTCGGATTTTTTTTTAGTGTACCGTTTTGGTTGAAGACTAACAAAGAAGGTTCACATTTGCATTACATGTTGCTTTGAGGAACAGGTGGAACCAGTGGCGCACACAGGAATTTTGTAAGGGGAGGGTCCAAGGTCAAAAGCCTTATTCTCCTATCATACCCCAATATGCCGTCAAACATATTGGCTTGATTTTATAGATTCCCGGGAATGAAAAACAGTAACAAATAAACTATTGAAATTGAATTAACATTGTTTAATGAAATATACTTAAGTAAATAACCAGAGAGCAAAATAATTTATGCTGTTACTTTTCTTATAATTAAAAAATGGATTCAAGTTCATAGAATCTCATTTTATTCTGTAATTACAAAACTAAAAACATAGTTTTATTACAGTGTACTCGTTTATAATCATCATTCTGCGTCTTATAGGCAATTTGTTATAGAAATAGGGCACAACATTTTAAAAAATCTTTTAACATGAGGATTTTATTATTTCACTTATAACAACTGAAAGTACTGTTACCTTTGTTTGAAATTATTCTACGTACAAAATAGGGGAGACCGGGGCAAGATGACTATGCTAACAATTTTAGTTATTTATTAATTTATTTTTAAAGGGTAATAAAATTTCCTTTACATGAGCTGTTAGAGTGGTCCTTTGTAGTATTGAATATAGTGCCATTTAATTTTTCAAATGAACTAAATGAAGGATATTTTTATTTTTTCATAACCTTAACAAATCGTCATCTTGCCCCAGTCCTGGGGCAAGATGACTTTGGCCTCGGGGCAAGATGACAACACTGAAAAAGGTTGAACACAATTTATTTTTTGAATACATTACATAGTTTAACAGATTTTTACTGTGTTTTTACATCTAACAAAGCATCAAATTAAGCGTAATGAATTGCAAAGTAATGTTGGAGTGTTTAATTGTGCAGCTTACAATAGTCACAAATAAAATGCCATTTTCATAATTGGAACATTCTTCACGCCAAGTCTCTTGGCATTGCAGCACTAGAACCATTCTTCTGCTGGAGGGTCACAATATTCTTCTTCTTTACAAGCAGGACTTGTAAGAAGAAGTATTGTCATCTTACCCCATGTTTGGGCCCTTCATCTTGCCCCGGACTGCCTGTTTGAAAGGACTCGTCTTCTTTGCCATAAAGAAAGGCAAATAATTAACTTTTATTCATAGTAATGGGCAGTATATAAACTAAGTTACTTATAAATACTAAAGAGAAACAATCGATAATTCCTGTATCTTTAGCAGAGCTTATTTACACATACATGAAAGTTATAACGTAGCAGTGGTAAACAATCAGAGCTTCAGAACTAACACAAATATGACAATTTCAGCGTCTTTAACCTATTGCTGAACGAACAGCCGATAGGAGAGCCAGTAGTATTCAGTTGATGCTGTTTCCTAGTGGGAAACGGAAAAATTAAGACATTCGTCCTCTTGCCCGGCTCGTCATCTTGCCCCGGTCTCCCCTACTTAGAATCATAGTCAATCGGTAAAAAAGGAAGACCTATGGGAGGGGTCCGGACCCCCTGGACCCCTCCCTTGTGTGCGCCACTGGGTGGAACTGAATACTGTTGCAGAATATCGGGGATGCCTCATTTCCATACAGAGCAACCAGCTCCATTTCAACAGCTTCGGCTAAAGGTTTGAGACTCACTTCAGGAAGGAAAGCTATGGTGGCCTGGTCAACCTTATACTAGTTCGTTTGAAAAACACCGCGCAGTTTTACTTTTCTTAGCCAGACACGGGAAGATATTTTATCACATCCATTAACTGCGTGAAGAAAAATTGTGAATCTAAGAGTTATTCCATATTTCCTCGGTTGAGAAAAAAAAAAGTATAAAACGGAATACAACTGTACTGGACTTTGGCACTTTTCTGGAAGGTAATATTTTGAATGTTTGAGACAAAAACAGCGGGGGAAAAAATTAGATCCACATCCTCTTCATCATCGATTTACGATCTGTTGAGATCGTTAAGATGTACTTGTTTCGATGGCGGTTCGGATAGTGTTTCAACCAGTGTCTCTAGTTGTTTTTATCTTCAATGCCCTCAAGTCCAAACCTAGGGAGCAACTCGTCTTTGAGGTGTCGTTTATTAAACGATTTGGAAAAGCGTTTCCTCTTGAGCACTCTGATGTTGAGTCGTCAAATATAATCACATTGTTCTAGCGCGTAGTCGTTTTAATGTATCCGAAGACAGTAAAAACGTCCTTGAGTCATTAAAGTATTTGTGTCTGTAATAAAATCAACTGAATATTTTATTGATGGTTCATCTTTAATATACTCTGTAAATGTTCAGGTTTTACATTGAGTGAAAAATAAAATTGTAATTTTTGTAAAAAGAAACGTAAATATTTGTTGTGACTGATAGCCCAGAAAAACAAAAGAAATATAACAAATTTACAAAAAAACTATGGTTACGAAAAAATTTTAAAAATGCATCAAGTCTGAAGAAAAAATCAATGGATTGATCAAACAAATTAAAAGTTAAGGAATTGAAGAATAAGGCGAAACTTTTTCGAAACTTTTACAGCAAAGCAAAAATTAGCAATTGATGCTTGCGTTGCTGCATCCAATCGTAAAAGCTGCAATAGAATGAAATATTCTAATGAGTGGCTTCTAAGAGTACATAATAATGGGAATGAAATCATTTTAATTAGCTTCTAGAATATAGAAGCAGTTTTATTTCGAAATTAAAGACGAGCAGTTAGTAAAAGTTTATAGTCTACTAGTTTCATTGAAGAGAAATTAGCATTAGGTAATATGTGTGGCTTCGAAAAATAAATGAACACCCGTGTAACAAATAGAACTTATTAGAGAATTTGTCTTTTGCGCTGAAATAAGTTTAATCCAAAAAACGGGGCTTTTAAACTGCGAAATTCGAATGCAATCGCTGATTTAAAACGAGTTTGATTCAGGAGCCCAGCGTGCTCCCTGAGCGCAGCTCCATCTGGATTTTCCTGCGACCGCACCTTTTATCCTGCAATCGGCATACTACTTTTTGCAGGCACTATAACCAGTAGCGCCAGAATGTTCAAATTTGGTACAGAAATCGTGTTATTGGTCAAATGACGGTGTTGAGTGTCACTTGTGCGTTGTATTCGACGTACAAAAACAGTAATATTATCACAGTGTCATTCCCGTGCTAATCTACCGTAATATTTGACGGCACGAAACCGGTGATAATTGTACCGGTCAATTTTAGTGTTAATGCCACCTAATTTTAGCGCCCTCTATCTGTGTTTACCTCGGAACAGTATAATGAGCTAGATGTTTCCTTGTGATCCTCTCTTCGAATAAATTAAATTCTTTAAAAATGGATTAAACTTTGAAGATTAAAGAACACAGTAAAGGTTTAACTTTTTGTCAAAAGTAAGTAATCGAGTTATCTTAAGTTGGGGCAAAAATTATAGATAATTTGCAATTATCGGCATAGGTTAGGCCTATGCCGAAAAAGGTTGGCGATCTTCCAAGTTCTACTTATGAAATTCCTTGGCAGTTATTATAACTTTTTAAAATCTTCAACACGTAAATTTTAAAAAAAGGCCAATTTTATTTTACAAATTTGTTAAAATTTGGAGATGAGTGGTGTCTTTTATATGTACTGAATTTTATCAGTTTTTCTGATCTCGAACATTCTGAAAACAACTTAATCAGTGGCTATTTCACGGATGTGGTTTTGTTAACGCTACTTTGTGAAAGGTTCATTTCTGATTTGTATTCGAATGTATTGATGCAGTATTTATTTTCCTGAACGTGTTAATTTGCCCTTGTTATTTTCGACGACGAATTAAAAGTTGCAGTAGAATAATAAATATATTATTATACGCTGAATCTCATTTTCTGATCTATTTTAAACAAATAAGTATTTAAAAAAGAATTTGACTGACACAATAATCGTATTCATTCAAAAATAGTCCTCCATATGTTTTTAATCAAAAATGTGTTGCTGTTGTTAAGTGCAAGTGGGTATCTGTACATACTATGAAGTAATATCAAACTAATATGTTTGAATATTGAGGAAAGAAATAAGAGAGAAAACAAATGCATCAAAGTGTTCTCGTTCAGTTAAAAATATTCATTACAAATAACTTATCTGATTAGCAGAAAAAGTTCCTAGTTCAAATAGTATTTCAAAAAGATAGATTTATCTCAAAATAGTCAAGGTTATAAAAATAAGATTCATTGAATAAAATTTAATTCATTCTATTCTAAAGCAAAACAAAATGGCGAGTAGCCATATGTTGCAGATTTGTCTGATGTTGACGATATCACCTGCCGCTTGGAATTTCCTCCTGCTCGTGCTTCAACAGACAGTAAAAATCAACAAATGGAATATTAAACGGTTAGGGGGCGGGGGGGGGGCGGAATAAAAGTCATCGCTTCATAAGGTTACTCGAGTTAAAATAATCACTTTGAAAAATCGAAACATATTCCGCCTGTTATTTTACCATTTTGGCTGTCGAATCGTAGAAATGTTTTGAAGTAAAAAATAACCATTCCTGGATTAATTTACGGATATACAGTCGAACCTCCATATATCGAACTTCCACGTATCGAAATTTTCTATATATCGAAGTCAGAGCAAATTTAAATGTCCATTACATAGAAAAATTGTTCTATATATCGAAAAAATCTCTATATATCGAAATGTTTTTCGAGAAATTTGTAGATTATTTTTTCAACTTTAGACTGTTTGTCTAATAAAAAATGAAGTTTAGGCGAGAAAATTATGTTCACTAAAGGCTGCTACAAAACATACAAGGAATCTAGGGTTGAGGGATGTGTAGATAGGTCGTTGTTCCGTTTTGGAGTTCTTAAATTCCCTCAAATTTATTTCAAATCGTAGTTGCAACCAGTAATACAGTAAAATCAGTTTCAAGTTATCCCTATTTTCTGTTGATTATCATTCCTAGTCTTTTTAGCTTCAGTGAAAATCATTCAAGATAAGTAGATTGTGATTTTACTCTTCTCTGGATTACATTGTCAAAACGAAAATCCCCTAATCTTTGTTAAATTTAATATTTCCGAAAACAGACCTCCTGCTTTTGTGAGAAATCGGATTGCCGAAAGTGCTAAAGTAAAGTAAAAGTACTGAAACTTACAGAAAACTCACTCAAAAACATGAAACGGCATTACAGTTGGCGAAAATTAGTTTTAATTTTAATGTTTTAGGAGATTTTTATGATAAACTAAGATCGTTTCTATGTATCGAGATTTCTATATATCGAATTTTTTCCCGCAATTTGCTACTTCCATATATGGAGCTACGACTGTATTACTGCATTAATTGTTATTTTTAATTGATTAAGTGTTTGTGATTTATAATATATCGTATTCCTGTGATCAGAACTAAAAAACTCGAACCTTCTTTCATGCCTTTTTTTCATTCCTGCATACTTAATCAATATTTAGCAATTTATCAATATGATTCATTTAATAAAAAATTCTTAAAAGCGCATATCATTTTTTTTATATATAGAAAGCACAGTCGAACTGGCTTATACCGAGCGCAAATGGTTCGAGCGATCCAGTTCAGGCCTTGTGACTATAAAGCTTTTCCCTGCATTTTAAACATTACCAAAACATTATCATGACGTGGCGCAAGTTTCATTGTTGATGACGTCAGGAGGGTTACTCGATCATTGGCTATGACCCATCACTTATTTAACTTACGACTTTATTCTCAGTTTAATGATAGACACGTTGCGATGTGATTTCAAGCATATAAAAATTCCTTGTGAACTTGGCACTTTTGCGTGAAAAAGAAAGAAAGCGAAGTATTTCGCTTATATAAGTGATTTATTTTACTATGCAAAGCTAAATTGGACCCTAAAAGCATTTCTGTACAAACAAATGAGTAATTGTTCCCTTTCTAACAAAATGCAAAAAATCATGAAGATAATTATTATTAAATTACTATCATAAAAAGTTAATTTATTAATTATCAATAATTTCTCACTTAGATTCAGACGCAAAGTCTCTGTATTCTCTACCTCAATTTAAAAAATGTATACTAGTTCATAATTTGAATGTTTTCAGTGTGTATCGTAATTATAATTGTGTTTTCCTACTTGTAATCTTAGTAGATGTTCGTGATCAGCTCGTATGATTTCATTCGCATGCTCGAGCAAAACATTAAGCGAGAATCAGGAATGGCGATCTACAGAATGAGATTACATTCGGAATTATTTGCTGAACATTGGTGGGTCTTATGCCAAATCCTAGACGCAACTGTTTTACTTTTCTGCAGTTTTTCGAAGGGAAGATGCACTCATTTTCGAAGCATTCCTCCGTCAAATTAAATTTTCGAGAGGTGCCTGCTGTCATTTTTTTTTATTCGATTCAAGAAAAAAAATTGACTACCAGTAAAAAGTGTTTAGTGAATTTACAAGTTTCACAAAACGCATGATCCAACCAACATTATATCTGATCAGTGCGCATTCTAGATAATGCTCCGTTTCCGTGTGAAAAGGAGCACTCTCCTGGCTGGAGCGCTCCACTCCTGGCCATCCTAGAACCACGTCAGCTATCTCCATCCTTGTTTTTTCAGTCTGCATCTGTCAGTAGTTATCTCAGTAAACTATTATTTAGTTCGATCTAGCTGTTTAGTTCCGGCAACTCTTGTAGTTTTCTTTCATGATATATGACTGGCAGTGTGTCTCTTCCATACCAATGAGTTGCCATTCCTTCACATGTTTAAGCTCTTGAATGGCAAGACAACGGAACCCAGTATCTCTAAAGGGCCAATTGGTCTTTGTGAAAAGTTTGTTGGCTGTCTGAAACATTACTTTCAAGCAATTCCCAGTGCACCCAGACTATTGAACGCTGCATAAAACTCGTCACGGTAGTTTGTGGAGCTGAATCTCGAGACGGATTTATAAGAACCACCCTACTGTCCAGATTATGCATGCCTAACTTCACCAGCAAATAGGTCTCAAATTCAGAGATTGAGTCGCTGTCGATATGTGATTCGATGTCGTTGTCGTCGTTACTGCTTTATACCAACAATGGGGAAGAAGATATTTCACAGTACATCCAGTTGACCGTTTCTGAGTATACTTGCACATGGAAGTTGACTTTCTGTGGCGTAAATGTTCTAACTGTTTTCCTTCTTGGATCTATCTGTCTAGACTTCATAATTCTTCGAAATCCGAATCTTGTCATTTTGAGTCATGGCTAAACAGTAAGTTTTTTGGGTGAGCGAAAAAACCATTCCGTTCTATCGCAGAGTTGACAACATAAAGCAAAGGTTTTGGCATAGGGGAGACCGGAACAGGTTTTCGCGCTTTTTTTAAATTATTATTTTTATTTTTTATTTATTTACCTCAGTTTGAAAAAACTGTACTACACCATTCAGAGAAACCTTGGCTACATCGTGGAATTACTTACATCAATTTATTAAGCTTTGTTTTACAGAAAAATAGTTTTAAGTGTCGTTATGTCACGTGCGAAAATGTGCCCCGTGACCGGGGCAAGTTTTCGCATACCTTATTAAAAGACAGGGGCAAGTTTTCGCATGCACTTATATGGATATAATTTTGGAAATCAAACAAAATATTTTTAAGGTAGGTTAGTTATTGATTTTCAGTAAATATACAGTGAAAAAAAACTCATCACCAACTTGGCTACTTAATAATTTTAATACATGTAGGACTGTTAAAAACACTAAACGTCATCGTCACTGTCACAATTAATGCATACAAAGAACATAGGGTTTTCTTTGATGCAAGACTCGTGGGCCCACCTTCTGCAACGAGTGCCCTTTTCCCATATCTCTTTAGCCTTAGATTTACTGTACAATTCTATGTAGTAAATGCAAGCACAGTCTTCTTCCTCTTCATCACTTGATTCTTCATTTTCTTCGGGCTAGTTAGGTTTTCCACTTTGTCTCTTAAATAAACTCTTTTTTACATTTTTCTTATCTTTCTTTTCATTCTCATTTTTCATTTGTTTTCTCTGCTTAGCTTGTTGCTGCTCTAGTCTAAGCTGCTCTTTGACCGGAATGTCGGTCAAAATGGCCGACTTTCTCTTCTTTCTTCCTTTGCCGGTCTGTTTTCTCGGACCCGCTTTTCCCAGAGGTCTCACTTCTTCTGGGGTGCTACACTTTAACTACACGGCTACACTTTTCATACTTCTTCCTTCTTTTACTTTGCTGACAGCTTCTACCGTAGTCTCTATGGTGTACTTGCCTCTTTCAGACTTCTTTTTGTAGTGTCGTATCAATATCAAGTCATAATAATCAAGTCATTCTGTGAACATATCAGTTTAATGCTATTTTTATAAACACTTAGGCCTATTTTGTTTTAACATGTATCTCTCATGAATGATTGAGATTTTGATTTATTTTTTGTCTGTTTTTTGCTTAAAAATATAGGTTGTCAAATAAGAAGCTTACCTTTCCATGTGTATTTAACTATTTATGCTTCATTTAAGAGTAAATAGTAAAATAAACATCGATAAATAGTAGCGATCGAAGGGAAAAAGGCATATTTTCGATGCGACGGGGCACGTTTTCGATGCGATAATATGCCCCGCTTGGTGTTCGAAAACGTGCCCCGTCGCCACGGTTTTCCTTAAACTTCACGCAGACGGTCAAAAAAAAGAATTTTATGGACAAACTTACACATTACAGGTAGTTTCTAAATGTGCTCTTTCGAAATATTACAACAGACAAAACTTAACTTAAGACGTATATGTTTGTTTTTAGTTTAAATGAGGTCATCAAAATTTACTTACCTGTATAAAAACAAGTTCAACTGACGTTACGCAGCGATGTGAACAGCCATCCAACTGAAACTCTCGTAGTTGTCGTCTAGTGGCGCAGCCTTTCAAATAGTCTGGTCGGTGTTTCGCTCTACCGGCTCGTTAACGAGTTAAAGTTAAATCGGAAACGTGCCCCGCGCGAAAACCTGCCCCGGTCTCCCCTACCTGATACATTATATTGCTTGGTAAACAAGTTTTGGGCCGTCTTAAGATAATTGCGGGAAAACCACTTTGGCATGAATGGTTCAATATAATCTATACTGATTCTTGAAGTTCAGATGCGAGGCTTTCTTTACTTATGTACACAATCTGAGAGTTCTATTTGCCGTTGTCAACCACCTCAAATGTGATAAACGCCGAGGATTTCATACAGCTGAATATTCTATACAGGTTCCCGATTAAATTGCTCTTAAAATATCAAATTAAAGATGCTGATCTTTGCTAAACGCGTTTTGGCCCATCTCTGGGACCAGGCAATATATACTCTGAAAGTTAACTACCGGAAGATTCTGGCAGTCAACTAACTTTTCCCCAAATTGACCCTTTAGAGGTACTAGACCCCATTGTTTTGCTATCCAAGAGCTGAAACATGTGGTGGAATGGCGACACATTTTAATGGAAGGTACCAACTGCCCATTTCACAGTCATATGTCATGACAGACAACTACAAGAGTTGTAGAACTAAAACAGCTAGATCGAACTAAATAATAGTTTAATGAGATAACTACTGACAAATGCAGACAGAAAAAATGATGTTGAGAGACAGCTAACGTGGTTCTAGGAAAGTGAGGATGACGAGAAGGGGAGCGCCCCCTGCCAGGCGAGTGACGTTGTCTGGACTGCTGTCCGACGTCTGCGCATAATGTTCCTTAGGCGTTGCGCTACCGAAAAACACTGACTGGAATCTGACAGTTTTTTTTTTTTTTTTTTTTCAATCTCATTTTCAGTTCGATTGAAAAAATATCTATGATCATTCATCAAATACTGAAAACCCATAATCATCATAATTTTGAAAACTTTTGGGGCTCATGCGCGACCAAAAGATATTAGCTGATGGAAACCAAATATAAACACAATGTTTTGAGGCTCTGTTTAAAGACTTTACAAATTATTACATTAAGATAACACTTTATTATTTTTTTTATGCCTCAAAAATGATGTTTTTTTTTTTTTCATATTTTGTCAAACTTTAGGCCAGGTCTCTCCAACCTAAGGCCCGTGAACAGATTTTGTCCGGCCCGGTAGTACGAAACGAATTTTTGATCAAACTGTACTACTTTACAATTTATTAAAAATTCAAAAATTCAACTTGATAGAAAAATTTAAAGCAAGCCTCTTAAAATTCCTAGATCCGACGCGATTCAACCCCTAAACATGGCCCCGCGCTGGAAGTTATGAGAATTTAGCAAGAAAATAAATACTATGCCAATGATTGACGTCTAGGAGAGACTTAATTCATTTCAGATGCCACGGAAACACAATTCTATAAACGCCATCTGTTGGTCGAAAATAGAACTATCTTTTTAGTTGACAAAGTAAACCTATCTTCTCTATCCGTTTTGTGCAAACCGCATCTTTTTATCTTCATTCGTTTTCAAATTATTCATTTTTAATGCTCGTCCAGATATTTGGATCACACGGTACATAATGATACGCATTTTTAGAACTCTTACGTGAGAAAATAAATAGCATCATTGGTATTTTTCCGCAGAAGCGATCATAATTATGATTAATTTAAGCAATAAAAGTGCAGTTTTTAAAATTTTCTTAAAATTGTCAAGGAGCTCTTGTTTCTATAACATTCAATGTGTTATTTGCTACCTTTAGACAATTTACTAAATTTAACATTTTATTGTTCGTATTAACCGCAAATGTACGGCAGACCGTAATATTTCTTCAATCAATATTTGAGAGCGAACATTTTTAAAATGTCAAAATAGTTATTAAAAATTATAGTACCTACCATTTTTTGATTTCTACAACTTTATTGTGTGTTACATGAGTTAATTTGCAAAAGTAACACCTTGAGCATGTAAAACACACGCAATGTGTGTGTAATAACATACATATGAGGGAGATTGGTATACAATGTGATACAAATATCAAATACGGTTTCCGATGTGAAAAAAGTTGGAAACCACTGTTCTGAAGTATTTTTGCTTATTCGAATTTCAGAATCAGTAACACAGATGTCAAACTTTTAAAGTGTTCCCGATCTCAGTATGCTTTTAGAGACAAGAAAAAAGACTCATGAAAACTCTATTCTTTTAAGAAAATATTTGTTCCCACTGCGTCCATCATTGGCAACATCGTTTTTCTTTCTCCAAAAATAAAAAAAAATAAAGAATAATATTGCAACCAGCCGAAAAATTTGTTGAAAGTGGTATCAGTATAAAATGATCTATTCTTATTCTAATTTGTAACAACTCGCCCATTCAATGACAGCGTTCCGCCCTCAGAGATGTGAACGCGCGATAAGGTGGAGCTAGGAAGAGTTGGGTGGAGCTTTCTCCTTCCAGTGCGCAGCTCGACCGCGCAGGGTTGAAGTGTGCCAAACTGGCGATAAAGTTAACTTTCTAGAAAAGATAAGAACCCTGAAAATAACCAATCAGGGTGATTTGAAGAAAATACTGTTTTAGTCGGTTATAGTTATAACTGCATTTTATTACATTGATGCAAAAATGTTTCCAGAGCTTATGAAGTACAAGAAAATTATTAAAACTCTCAAATTATTCTTCGTATTTTCGCAGTTGAATATAATTCTCTGTTTCACCCCGTTTACAATAGTAGTTTAAACGAACGTTTACATTAAGCGATAATTTAAACTCGTTTAACCGAAACTTTTTGTTTGTTTACATTGTGTCATTTTAAGTATTATTTTCATAAGTTTTATTTTCAGTATTAAACCTATTTTTCTGTGTATATTGAACAATATATTTGATATTTTTAATGATCCTTCTATACTTTAAGCATCTAATGATCGATGTTTATTTGATTTCGTTCTCACATCAAAGATGAAATGGAAGAACATCTTGTGTGTTAATTAAACATAGGTGAAACGCATTTTCTTGTTCAGACTTTAAAGACAAGTAAAATTTTTCAGTTCAGAAGAATTTCAAAATGTTTAGGCTATAATAAAGGTGTTTTTAGTTATCCTGAAATATTTAGATAACTTTTGATTTTCTTAAAACAAAATTAAAGACATTCAAAAGGAGAATTTTCCAAGTGGAATTTCCAAACTTGTGAACAATAGTGTGCATAGACTAAGGTTTACCCCCTCCTCCCTTATTAAATTGTTCCCATGGAACTCATAGTGCTATTTTCTGGATCCTCCCCCCCCCCCACAGCGTTTCCGGGGGTGCCTTGTACGCCTATGCGCATGAACTAGTTTTGCTTCTCTCATGCAATTATATGATGCTGCATCAGAGAATCATTTTTCTTCTGAGTGTTTAGATATTTATAGTATTAAAAGAAAAATGACTAAATAAGCTTTGTGCTAAAATCATTGTTGTTTTGATTGTGCTGTTGATTATTTGTGCTTTATGTACAATGTTTGTCCCTTTTCATCCTATTTATAGATTGGTTCAGACTTAAGGAATTTATGATCCAAAGCAAAAGCACTATCAAATTACAAGTCTGTAGCTATTATAGCAGTACAATAAACTCCAGATTGTCCACCGCGGGATGGATAGCTTTGCCGTTTATCTAATCATAAATGCTTCCAAGGATACGAAAACCTGATTTTTACTGGAGATGGAACGAAGCTTCGGCCACTTCACCGAAGCTTCGGTCTGGCCGAATCATGAGCTCCGATTCGGCCGCTTCCGCCTGAAACAATATATTTGGCGAATTTTAATCACGATGTTCCATACCAGCAGTTCAATAGCCAATTTTATTGATTTGGAGATTGTATAATTCCTCATTTTGACTTTTTTTATGCATTCTTCGAAAATAAGTGAGACTAAATTATTTGTTTACTGTTTGTGTAGATGTGCCCGGCTGTGTAATTTCGTTAGAAGGGTGCGAGTCGGGAGGAATGAGGCAACTGGATATATGTGCTCAAATATTATTTCTAGTTCGCCCAGACGCTTTACCTACGTAACAAGTTGGATATAATTTTTCACATTTCATTTTGACTTAAATTTAATACTGTCCCATTCCTCCGCTGTCTCATTTTTACTGACTCTCTCCCCTTTTCCTCGAACTTCTTTTTTGAACAAAACATGTTCTTGATCATGTTTTTGCTACATATTGATTTTTGTCGTACTTTTAGCTCTAGAAGAATACCTTTCATTACCAATTTTATACTAGGACAGGGATGAAGATGGGTAAAAAAGTTTAGGTCCCTATCCCTATTCATTAATCTAGCCACGAATGATCCATATCTGTTGATCTACATTATTACTGATGTCTTACTAAACGAACCCATTCTTTTTACAAAACTCAACGTTGGAATGGATTTTTTTTTTTTTTTTTGAACTTATGATATTGTTAAATCCTTCGCTAAAAATAAATTCTACATGACAGACTAGTAAGAAATAATGCTTGATATTACTTCTACAAAGTTGTAAAAAAGTGAAACATTTTGCATTAAGAATGCTTAGATATCAGTGGCAGCTCCAGAGGAGGGCCATGGCTCCTTCGTGACAGCAGAGTCGGGGTTTTCAAAAACGAAAGCTGAGGCTTGATCATTTAAAATTCTACTAACTGTGCCATCACTTTTTGCACAGGAGCAATTTCAATATGTTTCGTGTTCAGCTTATCAAAAAAAAAAAAAAAAATCAGGCCCAAAATATATTTTGCTTCATTTGCTTTCAAGACATATTTTTTTTTTTGAAAAAGCGTCACAATATAAATATTGTGGAACGGCGTATTAGCTCGCAAAGCACAGCATGTGTACTTTCTTTTCTTTTTTCCATAAGCGAATTCTTCAAAACTTCATTTTCTAATCTCATTTATGCTTTATACATAGGCTTGCCAGATTTGTGAAATGTCCAACCGGGACACCTGAATATCCCCTCCCCCCCCCGCGTCGCGTGTATTCAAAAGGAAACCAGGGGTGATAGTGGACTCAAGTAAAATTCCCTGAAGACTGTGTGAAATTTTCAGAAACTATGAGGAACTCGCCCCCCGTACCCCTTTCCCTCCACGTAAAAAATTTTGCAACCTGCAAACAGAAATTATTAAAAAGAAACATTTTAAAAGTTTTCTTTTCTTTTCTTTTTTTTCGTAACAATTTTTCCGCTTCAAAATGTGTTGACAGCCCAAAATATTTGGAAATTTCGGATTACAAACAGCCCTTAAGGGAACACACCCCTGGCTGGTTCTTAGCGTATTTTAGAGGGTAGTTCATTCTCAATGCTATGAATAAATATTAATTATGAGCCTAAACCAGGGGGGATAATAAATGACACAAGCAGATAAATTTAAACATTTTACTTTTTACATGTTAATATTTATCAGTTACTTTAATAAGAAGAAATATTTTGAATGAGGAATAAAAACTTGAACAATATTTACATGTATTTTTCATTCGCTAGGACTTTTTTTGAAAAGTCCGTTTTGGTTTTAATGTTACTGTAAAAATCCTCGCAAGCTGATTCGATATTAATTTTATAAGTCTGTGTTTCAAATGACAAAGTAATTATTCAAAATAATCCTTCACAGTTAATATTTTTTTAGACTTTTTTGATCATTTAATCAATTTTATCTTTTTCCGGGACATAAAGTAAGCCGGCCGGAACACCGGGATTTTCCCTGAAAACCAGGACTGTCCTGGTCAAACCGGGACATCTGGCAAGCCTATTTATACACTGCAGTATTTTTCTTTTTACTCATAACAAATTCAGTTCTTTGATGTCCGAGTTTGCTTTGCATAGTTAAAAATGAAACGAATGTGAGAGAACTTGGGGACCATATGACCATGTATGCCAACTTCATCAAAGTAGAGTCGTAGCAGGCGGGTGTCATTAAAGGCAATGCCCTGAATTTTATTGACTAATGCCCTACCTTAAAATTTAAAGAAAAAAGTAAAACTTCCGGTGGTAAAGTCTCCAGTGTCCCTTTTCAATTACATCAAAAAAATCCTCTGAAATTGCTCATTAGGATTTTCCAATTTCAAAAAAAAAAAAAAAAAAAAATCTGGTGGCAAGGACCAAACTGCACCCCTCCGGCTAATTTCTTCAAATGTGGGCCGCAAATGCATTCGTAGGATATTCCAATTTCAATAAAATTCCGTGGTGGTAGAGTTCTGAAACCCTTCACTTCCACTGCGGTCATCAACGATAGCTGCAGGAATTTATGGATTTCAATTTCGAAAAATTTATTGGGGAAAGCTTCCGAACCTACTCTTTCTCTGGCACACCACTAAAGACGGTCTGAAATTCCATTTTTAAACCTTCAGTTTCAAAAAAATTCCGGAAAGTTCCAAATCCAATTCCTTTCCTTAACAGCATGAAAGATATTCTACAATTGCGGTTTTATTATAGAGATTTCTAAAACTTCTTGGTTAAGAGCTCACAAACCCAACTTAACTAACATCATCAAAGATCATTTACGATTGCATTTTTGAACTACAGTTTGGAAAATTGCAGGGTAAATGTCTATGACGCTCATTCCTTCATCCAACTTTACAAAAGATGGCCTGTAAATGCGTTTTAAGACATAGATTTCTAAAAATTTCACTAAAAAGGTCTTGAAACCTGCCCTTTCCCTATCACTATCATATCCTCCAAACGTAGTGAAAGATAAATCTAACATTGAGTTTTTGAAATTTTAATTTTGAAAAATTGCCGAGCAAGAGTTCCTTTTCCTTTTTCCTCCGGCATCATCGATGATTGCACAAAAATTAGTTTTAGAAGTGCAGTTTTTAAAATTTTCTGGACGGCAATTCCGAACTCCGTTCCTTCCAATAATGTCATCAAAATAATCTTGCAATTGTTTTAGCACTTCTTCAAAATTTTCTAGAGAGAGTAGTGACAAAACCCAATCCCTTCCTCCACATCATTTAAAATGGCCTACAATTGTACACACACACAGAACTAAAAGGGGGGGGGGGTGCATATCTCTCACAGCCAAGGGATATGTGGCTGTCTACCTAAAAATGCTCGGAATATAAGTGCTTTCGGCTGCATCTTTAGTAGCATTAAGAGCGAGGGTCATACAAAAAATATCACAATCGCAGAGGATGTTCCCCTCTGAGAACTCATTCTGGAGCCGCCACTGTTAGATATTTACATTAATATTAACACAAAATCTAAATTGTAAATACGTTTTATTGGATAACTCTATGATTTAATATTTGATTATAGCAATTGGTTATTATATAAAAATTAACTTTATTGTGGAGCGTGCCTTTTATATTCCAAATAGTGCTTTATGTTACTTATTAGAATCAAAAATTAGAAACATGAGCTTTTTTGGTACTACCAGTGATAAGCAAAAGGTAAACCTTAATTGGTGATATGTATTTATTAAAGGGAAAAAAAAGTTAGCTGAAAATGTTGGAAAAACTAAGAGTAATCAAGCATAAAGAGAATTACGTCATATTGTATGCATTTATTGTGCAATTAATGCTGAAACTCAATATCAAAAGCAGCCGAAGCTTCGGTATTCGGCGCTTCTGCCAAATAGTGCTTCGCGCGATATCTAATTTTTACATTTATTATCATTTTAGATTTTCTTTATATAAGTGTGGAAGCGTATATCCTGTGACTCCACAAAATCACTTTCTCAAAAAAAAAAAAAAAAAAAAAAAACATTTCTTTTATATGGCTGCCGCTGTAAAAGGTTGAAGATCCTTAGCTTAAAGATATTGTATTACAATGCCATCATTGTAATGAGCAAATAAACTTTGCGCTATTTATTTTTTAATACATTTTTTTTCCCTTTAATAATCATAAAAACAGAAGTAAAAATATAATTTACTTTATTATACTTCATTTTTTCTCTGTAATTACATGTTTTACCTTTTTAACTTTGGAAAATGATTAAAAAGTTGTAAGGTAGGTGCGGGTAATAAGGCCTACCTAAGGGAGATTTGGAATAAAATGGAAAGAAAAGGATCCGAATCAGCAAATTGCAAATTTAATTAAAGTACCATTCAATTCCTACACGAAAATAACAAAAAACGGCCTTTCTTGCCGAAAACAAACATAAAATTAATTATTTAAAAAAACCTTGCAATTAGGCCTTATTATACTACGGTAGGGTAATAAGGCCTAATACTTTAACAATCGTAAATAATCAAAATAAGCTATTAACATTGGTAATTGAGATCATTTGTAATATCCTTAAGCATTACTCATGCTGAAAATCTTCAAAATAACAAAAAAAAAAAAAAAAAAAAAAAACTAACAGTCGTCAGGGCACTCAAAAATATCTTCGTCATCGGCTGTCAAACCGACGCATTGCTCATTATATCACCTGTTGCATTTTGAACAGGGCCTCATGTCAATCATTTTATCCTCCTCACAAAAGTGACAGTACCAACTAACATCGTTTTTTTTTTTTTTTGTGTTTTTTTTTTATCGTCTTTCTTTGAGGGTTGACGTTATTTTTTGCTTTTTTCTCTTTTCTATATTCTTCAAACAGTTCTTTGGTGACTTTAATTCCTCGATAATTAATAGATTTTCTTCTTAAAATTGATGTTTTTTCAGTATTTTTGACTGGAGTACGCATACGCTCCTGAAATGCTTTTTTTTTTAGTTGAGCTAGTGGTACATTGTCCTCTTCATCGTCCGAACTAGAACCGTAAACCATGCTGTACGTCGTTCCAGGAGGTTTGTTTGGGGTACTATTAATTATTTCATCTTGTGCTGTCGATGTGGAAGGAATTGGGGTTATTGGCGTGAGGGAGGTGCGAGGTTGCGAATTTTTTTCTTGAAATTTGTCAGCTTCGGGAGCTGGAATTTCTGTTAATACAGACGGAGCAAAAGCTGTTTCTGAAATAGCCTGTGGATTCTATGGATACAAACCAGTGGCTTTAAAGCCGCTTGTAATGTTACTATGTGTCATGCATTTAGACCAGACATTTGAAAGAATAACATTAAACCGTGCCTTGGTGAGCTTTTTGTCTGGGTTTTGTTCTATAAATGATAAAACTTCTGCATCCCAGTGGTGTTCAAATGATCGATAGACGGCTTTATCAAGGGGTTGGAGTTCATGAGTGGTGTTCGAAGGTAAACAGTATAATGATATATCGAGAGAATCGGCGACTTCAACGAATGTTAAGTCTAGGTGACAAGCCGCTCCATCAAATATTAAAAGGGATTTTCCTGCACTTTTAAATCTAGATAGGTGCTTTAGAAATTCTGTAAAAAGTTCATTAGTTATCTAACCCTTTGTAGATTTTTCTACCAAAGAACCCGGTGGCAAATTGTCATATAATTCTGCCGTCGACCGTTTGCCTTTAAATATTGTTACACATCCTGTAAATAGTAATTATTGTAGTAACGTAACCTGTAAATAGTTTCCCGTAATGAATATACAACCCCTTTTCATATGGCTAAAGTATACGACCCCCCTATTTCCTTTTTGTTCATTGATAAAATTTGATAACGGTCTACTCTTTTCCAGAAGCGTGTGGAATATTTGAGAGATTTCTTTTCGGTGTGTATATAAGCCGTTTGCGATGGATAAAAAGAGAGTTTCGATTGAGAATTTGTACTGAGAGTGTGTATTAGCTCTGTTTATAGCGAAGCATTTCGCTGTGTTGTTTTCGTATTTGGAAGTAAATACGTGTGTAACCGTTGATTTTACGGTGTTGAGTGATATTTGCTTAATTACTGATGATTATTTTAGCAGTTGTTAACGATTTCTCCTGTACATAGTGTAAATAAAGCTCCTGTGTTTTTATCAAGAACTGTGTCTTCATTTCAAGAAAGTGGAAGTCGCGCCGGATCCGCTACAATATTATCATTGGTGATATAGCAGTACCAAGTGCATTTACACATCCAGCTATTGTGACACTTTCGGCTATTGTTTCTAATGGTTCTCTTGGGAACATTATACCTCACAGCTGCTTTATATGAGCTCAGCACACCTCTTCTTACTGCTTGGAAAGCCGACACTAAGTCATTATCAGACCACAGTGCTCGTTTGGGGGGCATCGTGATGTTGATGTAGGCACTAAAATAAGAATGAACCAAGTCGTAAACAGCCGCAATTACTAATAAACACTCAGACCATGTTGAGAAAGGTTCAAAATAAGATGCACAGCTGAAAAACTACGTTACAAAAAAAGGAGTATAATAAGGCCTACGGTCAACTTTCGTAGGCCTTATTAGCCGCTGACGTTGAATTTAAAAAAATACAAAAAAGTACAATAATTCGATCATATTATTTCACTCTGACATGAAATATCGATAGAAGCATTCAAGACAGATAACTGTAGCGCAAAACTATGCATAAAAGTATGATATTACAAAAATTACTTATATTTCAATCTGACGATTTTTTATTATTCGTGTCTTACAAGCGTTCCGTGAAAATTAATCTGGGCTCGCTGGTCAAAACAACTGAGCATGGCGTTGCGACCAGTTTGAGGTGCCATCTGGGAGTGTAAACTATCTGCGATAGCGTTTTTGAGCTGCTACAATCATTTTAAATTATATTTTCGCTGTTTAGGCCTTATTACCCGACAGGCCTTAATACCCGCACCTACCTTAGTTTAGAATTAAAATATACATTTGTTCTTGCGCGGGAGATGTGTGAAGACTGTTAAAACCCATTTTTTCAACAGAAAAACCTGAAAAATCATGTTTTTAATGACTTATACGGTGGAAAAAAGCATTTCTAAACACCCAGCAGCGATCAAAAGTTGTGTTTTATTATCCAATTCCTCGATTTATACTAAGAATTGAGCCACATATCAGGGAAATAATATGGTCATACGTTTTAGTTTTCAAAATCGCGTTTTGGGTCCATTCTGAGCTCTGCGGCGCTTAGGGGGGTTAAGAAATTCAAAATTGTAGCACCACTACGAAATAGTCGAAGAATTTTGCCGCATTTTGAGCCATTATAGAAGATCCTTGCTCAAGACCCGCGAGTTCGGTGGATTTTTGCCCACTATGACACACTGTGGGCCGCCTCACGATGCTGCTCCTCTAGCGAGCAGTCTCCAGGTTGTGTCAATATTCTACACTTACACTCATACATACACGCACGTACACACACACATACATACACCTACACACAAACACATACTCACACTCAAACACATACCACACATACAGACACCAACACATACACACACAACTATCCACACACTCATGCCTGCACACAGCCACAAACACATATGCCTACACACACATACACATTCCTCCCTCTCCACACACACAAACACTCATACACACAACTACCCACACACTCATACCTTCACGCAGACACAAACACACATGCCTACACACACACACAACCCCCTACACACAAGCACACATACCCCCCCCCCCACACACGCCTACATACACACACACACACTCGTGATTTCGAAAAAATAATTTGAATTCAAAATGTCATAAATTAAAATTATTATTATTATTTATTTATTTATTTTTTTTTTTTTGTTTTTTTTCTCTCCTCGTTTCTTCCCTTTTTGATCTTCAATTTATATATAATAGAAAGATTGATACAATAGAACCTCCCTTAAAGGACACCTCCGAATAAGGGACATTTTTTCTAGTCCCAGTCCCTTTGAATTGGGACCTCCACGTATTTGCCTCTAAATAAGGGACACTCTATTTAAGGGACAGTCATAGAAAAAACAAAATTATAAACAAATATGTACAAGGGCATAAGAAGGAGTGAATTTATTGGAATTCAAGTTTCACTTGTCCTTTAAAAATTAGTTAAGGGGAGTTGAAGGTAACATATGTTGAAGAAACAAGTATTATACATTGTAAAAATCTTGCTGAAAGTTACATACATGATTTGCCCACCCAGATTTTTATTCAAGTAGGCTCAGAGCCAAAGGAGGGGGCACAGAAACTGACTAGTTTTTTTAAAATAAAAATTGAAATGTGAACACTTATTGTAATTCACAATGTCTTGCATTGTAAATTACATGACATGAAGCAAATTCATGCAATGAATTACTTCCAAATAATTGCTTTATGGGGAAAAACTTTGGACTTGCCATTTTTTTAACTCAATTATAATTTATAAAATAATAAAAAATCATTGAGTGTGAATTTGATTTAGTGTGTATGAAAAATAAAAATTCTTTAATCTTAAGTGTTAATAGTGTATGTAAGTTCATAACAAAATTTTACTGAGTAAACACACTGCATGCATAAACTAAAATACCTCCGAAGAAGGGACACCTCTATTTAAGGGACATAATGTCGGGTCCCATCAGTGTCCCTTATTGAGAGGTTCTACTGTATTTAGATTCGTAGGAAGTCCTTTTCCGCGACAAAAACTCATGCTGCCATCTAGTGATAGAACATCAAGTTTACTTCTAATTTATTATAGTAGTTGATTGCAAAATTAGCGGAAAAAATATTGACTGGAATTTTGTTGAGACTATTTTTCGAACACAGAAGTAGTCAATTAAGGAAGAAAGCTTTTTGTCTTTTTTTTGTTTCAGCGAAGAGAGGAGACGTTACGTTAGTTTCGGTCCGATTCCGTGTCAAAAACTCGTGCTGCTGTTATCTGGTACAACAACTTCTATTTTATTATAGTTGATTGCAAAATTGACGAAATAAATATTGACTGAAATGTTTTGTTATAATTATCTTTCAAATACGAAAGTGATCAATTAGGAAAGAAAGCTTTTTTTTTTTTTTTTGAGCAATCACGATTGCTTATTGCTTTCATTTGACTGTTTTTGACGTTCCTTTGATTTTTCCCACCTCCACCCTCCTCACCATCACCGTCGACCGGCTCTCACGATGCTGCTCCTATAGCGAAAGCCGTCTCCAGGTTGCGTCAATATCCTACACTTACACGCATACATACACGCACCTACACACATATACATATATACACCTACACACACATACACACACACACACCCATACACACAACTACCCACGCACTCATGCCTGGCAGACACAAACCCACATGCCTACACACACACACATACCCCCCACACACAAACACACGCTTACGTATACACACACTCGTGATTGCGAAAAACATAATTTGAATTCAAAATGACAAAATTCAAATTAATTTTTTTGTTTTTTTTACAGCGAAAAAAAAAGGACTTCCGTTAAAATAAAAAAAAATTTGCTAGCCGTTTAAATTCGTTCGAAACTTTTATAAATGATTACAAAATTAATGTTCAATTGTGACATAAGAATATTTATCAAACAAAGAATAAAAATGTATGTATGTGTGTATGTATGTTCCCTATACACAGGGCCTGATTATTGCTGAAGGGTCACCGTTCTTTAGGGGCCCCAAATGGCCCGAGAAGGAATGTAGGAGGGGGGGGGCACAACCGCCATTAACGATACGTACCGAACTGATCAAATTTTAATTTTATGATCGGAAAAGGGGATTTTTCTTTTATATGAGGGAGAAAAAATGTTCGCAAAAACTAAAATAAAATATCCACAGAAACCACTCTAATTTTCTGCATCTTAGAGCTTATTTACACATGCGTAAAAGTTATAACGCGGCAGCGGTAAAAAATCAGAATCAGAGCTACAGAACTAACACAGATATGAGATTTCAGCGGCTCTATACTCTTTCTGAACGAAAAGTCGATAGGGGAGCCAATAGTATCCAGTTGATGCTGCTACCTAGAGGAAAACGGAAAAAAGTCATTCGATATCTCGCCCGGCTCGTCATCTTGCCTCAGTCTCCCCTACACACTCAAATATTTTATCGATGGAAGCGATGCCTGCAGCTTTGAATATAGTTTTATAATAGGTATCGTTGATTAAATTTATTGCATAAAAAGCGATCGGGCGTCAGACACTTCTTTGTTTCTTTTCATTATACTGGCTCCTGAACCCAGCGCTGCAGACTAACTGTCTCAAGAAAAGCTATTTTACTGTCTACATATTTTAAAGACATATGCTATAAATAGAAAAGTGACAGTTAATACCCCTCCCCCCCCCCAAAAAAAATATTGAGAATTATTTACTGTTACTTATTATGGTTTCGGTTCCGCTATTCTTTCTTTTTTTTCAAGCAATCATTTTCACTGCTCAAATGCAATGAACCTTAAAACAGATTACAAAGTATTGTCACAGATTTGATTGTCTCCCCCCCCCCCCCGCCTTGTATCCACCTTTTACAGTTTCGATCAAGTTTTTTTATTTTTTCGAGCAAACATTAAATACAGTTGTGGATTTGGGGGGGGGGGGTCAGGACCCCATGAACCCCCCTTGTATTTGCCTTTGCACACACCTACACTGACGCATGCATAAGCACACATACACACACATACGTACAAACTCATGCCTGCACACAGACATAAACGCACACGCCTACACACACACACACTCGTGAATGCGAAAAACATAATTCGAATGCAAGATGTCAGAATTCAAATTGTTATTGTTTTTTTTTTTTTTTTTTTTTTTTTTTTTTCAATTTTGTTTGTGTTCTGGCCTGCGAGATACCATCTTAATATGATGATCTGCCCGCGGGTGAAAAAAAGTTTGGATATCACTCAATGAAGTGTAAAATCAAATCATGGGAAAAATGCTTCTATTCCCAGTATAAAACGCCTTAATCATACTATAAGTCTCAAAACTAATTTTCGTAAATGGACACAAAGGGTAGTGATTAATCTAGTATTAGTCTCCTCTTAAGTGAAGAGGGGCATCATTGTATTAGATGTTATAGACAGAGAATGGTGAATTAAAAGAAATACTGTATTTAACAGATACAAATTTTGCTAACTTTTAAAACAAACGAAGCTGCAATTTCGCTAAAAATCTGCCCCAATGTGAAGTTCCTTTTTTTTACGTAACGACTAAAAGGAGTTCAAGTTTTTTTTCTTTTTTTTTTCAGCAAGCATTCTCTTTACGAATCCCAAAGAAAGTTTAAGAAAATGCAGCTCCTTTCGGTGCATAGTTGAGCAGGGAAACAGAATTAAAGAAAGAAATTTAAAACCATAGGTAAAATAGGAAATGTTATTAATGCTTTTTCTATTTTTCCAAAGAAAGCATAGACTCATAAACGGAAACGCGGGGGAGGAGATTGACTCGTTCAATTAGACAGCATTTGTAAAAAACATTTTTATCAGTGAACGTAAAAGAACTAAAGACCGTTCGAATCACTTTTAACTCAATTGAAGAGTTACAGATGGCGCTAGCAGCCATGTTTTAGTGTATCAGGATTACTATTAGTATAGGGCAACGCTTCCCAACCTTTCCTCCCTTGTGAACCCCTTGCAAAATGGCCAAGTTGGCGATCGCATTGTGCATAAGGGGCTGTGCACATATAACGTTATCAATTTTTCACATATTTTTGACCCCCCCCCCCCTCCCCTACGATATCAAACGTTATCATTACACGACCCCCCCCCCCCCCTCACTCTATGATATCGTTATCAGGTACAAAAAAATTAAGTTTTTAATTCTATATCCCACCCATTAATTTATAAAATTATTTGTGTACAGTCAATATCAATACCATAATTATCAGTAATGTTTTTATAAAATCGAGGTATAATTAACAAAGGTATTAAAAATAGAATAATTTTAATATTACGACTAATATGTGATAAATTAAAAAATGTATTTGTTATAATTATTTTATCACGTATAAATTGACATTTAAAAAAGGAAATTTAAGAATTTACAATAATTAAGATAAGGAAAAATGAACAAAAATTAAGTGGAATACAGTGATGAATAATGAAATAATGTCACAATTCTTCCCATGTTGGTTCCATTAGTTCTATTATAGGTATCTCGTCTGAAATGTTTGGAAGATCACTTTTCAAATCTGCACTGCAATCACACTCATCTTTATCAATCCACTGTAGATCATCATCATCCCTAAAACAAGCCAAAAGTTCTGTCCGCCTGCGAGCAGCAATACGCTTTGGTTTCATTTTCTCAATGATCATGGCTTTTCCGCATACTTTTGAATGATCTTTTAAAGCCTTTAAGGTGCAATGATATATATCACACTTCACACAAATGCGTTTTTTCAAGATTTCGTCGTTTATTGATGGCAAGAACAAATCATATGCAATTTCACTAACATTTGAAGATGTCTGCTTCAGCTTGGCAGCATCCTGCATCAATTGCGCGGCACACAAAGGAAGATATGCTCCTCCCTTTTGAATGGTCAATCCCTCACTGACTGGAACAGGAACTGGCAAGAAATGGTTCTTTAAGATTGAACCAATATTTGATCGTTTTGGTGTACAGCACGATCGATCGTCACATTTTACTATTTGACACAAATATGTGGAACATCTCATATGTGTTCTTTTCCAACTCTGACAAACTTCTGAACTTATACGTTCACTTCCAGGTGCCTGATACTTTGCTACTACAGGGTAGTCATCAATTACTGTTGAATTCCATACTTCAGAGAGCACATTTGCAGCTGCTTCGAAGTTTTTCTTCTCTTTCTCGACATCAACAGTCTTACCACTCGAATCCAAGTGATTTCCGAAGTGATCATGTGGCAAAACTAAACCTGAGAGTTGGCGGCTAAGGGGTGCCATTCGCCTCTCTACTGCATTGTAGGCCGAACGACCAGGGGCATTTGTGGCTAGGAATACGGCATCCAAATCAAACTTTTTAAAAGTCTCAATTGCGGCAAGCTGTACTTTTTCATACCGAGGATTTTCGTCGGGGCCACCATCACTTGTGATGATTAATACTGGTTTTACAGTAGAATCTTCCCTTCGAACTAATTTTGAAAATTCTGGCAGAGTCATCACATTGTCTAAGTCAAATGCATGAGTTTCAGCAGTTGAAGAATCGTGTTTAGCAGAGCGAATCGCTATATAAGTTGGACCGGAATATGATACTCTTGTCGGATCGCATGGTTTACCATCTTTAATTACTAGTCCGGCATAAACACTTGGTATTAGTTTGTGTCTAGCTGCTTTCACAAAATCATGGTCTGGAAGTCGAACACGATAGTCTAAGTGCATTATCAATGGGCTTTGATTTTTAGCAGCTGTAATGCCAATTGGTACCCTACATTTATCATCAACTGACAGAAAGACAACATCTTGACTGGTTAACGTTGCGGATAATTCTTTCAGGTGATTGATTGTCATTTTACAAAACTCGCTGTCTGCGTGAGCTCTTCTTTGATTGTTTTGTGGTTGGCATAAACGGACCGGCACAGTAGTAACATGGCGCTTTCCTTCGACTGTAGAATAATTTCGCGGCAGTAATCGCAAGTAAGTAGCTGTTCTACTTAGCATTAATCCGTGATTTTCCTTCAGTTCGTTGTGCAAGTCGTCTAATGTCATACATGAATTAAGGGCTTCACAACGTCGTCGTCCATCTGCACCAGCTCCCTGCTTCGCCAGTTCACAAATCACTTTCAAAATCTCTGGTTGGTCATTTTCCAGAGCTGGTCTCCCTATTTTCTTAACTAACTTCATATTATCTTCAGGATATTTCTCTTCCAATGCCTCAAAAAGTTTTCTCTTTTTTTCTCGCGCTTTCCTATTGGCTTCAGCTACATTTATTAGCCGTTTTAATTGCTTTTCTAGATTTTTCACATCATCTCTGGCCTTTTGAATATCAGAGTGGCTCACTTCAGCGAGCCCAACATCCCTTTGACGCAAAATCAAGAAAAGCCGATCTTTCGCTAGGGCAATTTTTGAAATCAGTGTCTTTTGTGCTGGTGCTTCTCGGGCATTGTTGATGGGCTTCTCAGATGAATCTTTCGGAATAACTTCAGGTTCGGGTTTCGAATTCGTTATTTCGCTACTTCCAGAACTGGTACTGTCATTCATAGCTGTTGACGCTGCAATCTGTGCTTTCTTCTCCGTTGAAGGTACCTGTGTAAAAATAAATGTTGTTTAGTGAGCGCCTTTGGAGTGAATGTTATATTTTCAAACAAAATATTACATTCACTAAAAAGAATTATAATAAACCCTTGACCGAGATATTAAGAATACCAATCGATTAAAAAAATTCCATTCGAAAATTCGCATCGGTTCGAGAGTTATCGTGCGAAGAAACGTCCGTACGTCCGTACTAACATTACGATCTTAGTATACACTACGTGATCCTAATAAAGAAAAATCTGACAAGTGTAAGAAAAGTCAGAAATCCATTTTATCAAATATTCAGAAACTGCAATTCAAAACCAACAATCAAAATCACTATGCTAATCTTTGATAAGTTCTAACTTTTGTTTTGATATTTTTATTTTAAAAGGATGACTAGCCTGTTCCGCAGTTGTAAAGGGGACTAAATAAAAACGAAAAGTACAATTTACATTTAACAAATTTCTAACGTATATAAGAATGCAGAATAAAAGAAAAATAATCATTTTTCTAAAGCAAACACGATTCAGTTTCGATTTCATTAGAAAAAATGTTCTGATGAAAAAAAAATCTTCCTGTCTGCTAAGGAAAACAAAAAAAACAGAAGTTCATTGGAAATGACAAAAAAAAAAAAAAAAAAAAATATAAAATCATAACTAAAAAAATAAATATTCTCTAATAAAAAAAAACTTCAAAAAAAATGTAAAATCAAAAATAGAATAATCAACCATGGTCAAAAAAGAAACTAAAAAAATATAACATTCATCTATAATTCCAAACGATAAAAAAAAGCAGATGTGTATAAAAGAAAGGAAACTGAAAAAAAAAATTAAATTAAAAATTCTCCCCGCTAAGAAAAAAAATCTCCTCCATAATGCTCCAATTTTCTAGTGAAACGGTTTTAGAGTAGAGTGGACGCAATAGTTTACATCCCCATGTTAATACCAACGCATGCATTATCAAATTTTTAGAAAAAACTTACCTTTGTCCAAAAGGATAAAAGCCCTGCTCTCTTTTTCTTTGCAATTTTGTTCAATTCTTCAAGCTTTCTCTGTAAAACAGTGTTGAATTCTGGATCAAACTTGTGAGCATTCCAAAATATGGTTGCCTCTCTCTGACAAACTTGTTTTGTTTTATCTGGATTTGCAGTTTGAATGCTTTTATGTAGTTCTAAAAACATTTTATTTTTATCCATTTCAAGAGATTTAGAAAACGTCTTCACACAACAAGAACGATTGCATCGATGAGTGTGACTCCACAAGTTGCCGTCTTCATTCCTTATCAGTTCGCAATTCGCATAACTTCATTGGTCAATAGGTAGAAAAAAAAAGCGAGGGAATGGAACAAAGGTGACATTGGGCGACCTTGGTCGATAGAACAAAAAGATGTATCCCAGGCGAATTCTCGGAATAACCGTGGGGGAGGAGGATTTGGCTCTGGAGTGCAGGTGTGATATTTCTGGTGTTATTTCAATCAATCGTTACTGTATGTGTTTTGTGCCTTAAATTAGAAATAAACTCGCGAATATTGCACGAAAAATACGAAAATTGCAATATTATACGAAAATTTAAAAAAGTGATAACGTTATCAAACTTAAAACCCCCCCTCCCCCTCTCGATATCATACGATATCATTTGGCTTTACCCCCTCCCCCCCCCCTAAAATGATAACGTTATATGTGCACAGCCCCTAACAAAGGCAAGAAGTTCCGTCCAGAACTAAACGAGCCTACTTTCCCGTATACCAATATCGACTTTCTAGTATCTGGTCAAAATTATCGAAAATCGCAATTATTTATACTATATTTTTAAAAATATTTTAAGCCGATTTGTAGAAAAAAAATATGCCTCGCTTATCTAAAGAACTAGATACGTTAAAAATAAATAAACGAACTAAGTAGCAGCACTTTTTAAACAAAGCAGCATATATATATATATATATATATATATATATATATATATATATATATATATATATATATATATATATATATATATATATATACACACACACACACACACACACACACACACACACATATATATATATATATAAAGTTTGTTTTTCTCCTGTTGTCAAAAAATAATTTTGGAAATGAATTAGTAAAATTAAAAAAAAAAAAAAAACAATAAAATTTTAATTAAAGAAATAATTTTTATTGTCGTAGAAACATAAAGGACTCCGAATTTCTCCGCCAAAAACTGAATACATAAATTAAAACTTTAGAGTGAAAATAAAAACAAATCATATGAACAATAATTATTTCACGGTAAATACCATAGCTTCGGAGTCGGAGTCAATATCATTTTGGGATAAAAGAGTCAGATTCAGGAGCCGACGGTATTTAATATTTAATTCAAAGACTTGGAATTGGAATCGGTCATTTCAATTAGAGTCCGCAACTCTGCCAATGTTTGCGGAGTCGGATTTGGACTTATTTCGGGATAAATGAGTCGGAGTCGAATATCCCAGATTCGGAATCGAATATCCAAATTCGGTTTCAAATATCCAAGAGTCTGAGTCAGTCATTTTTCCTCCGTGTATAAATTTTAGCCAAAGCTACGAAGTAAGAGTCGAAGTCGGGAAGTCGGAGTTCGACAAATTTTCGGGCACAAGAGTCGGAGTCGGAGTCAGGTGCCCCAAAATTCTCGTAGTTGGAGTCGGGAGTTTTTCGTTAAGAGCTACTTCCAACAAAATTTGTTTGAAGTAAATCCGTTTTCAAGTGCGGAATCTACATTGACCCCCACTTTCCCCGCAAGCGCTGATGTTAAGAGATTTGAACAGTTCAAAATTAAACGGAAAATTGTTCAAATTAGAAAGATTTTTTATGTACATGTTTTTCATCAAAAGTTTTTCCTACAAGTTTGTTTGAAGCAAATTCGAGTCAAGGCAGTTCGGAATTGCCTTGACTTTCCCTAATATTAAGATTTTTTGAGCTGTTCAAAATTGAACGAAAAATTGTTCAAATCAAAAAATGAAATATAGAAATGAGGTGTCTTCGCCAAAATCTTTCAAACAAAAAAAGAAAAAAAAAATGTTTGAATCGAACTATTCACTTAAAAGTTTTTAGGGGGGGGGGAGAACAGATACACAGACATTTTCCCCCATCTCAATATCGTACATTCCAATTTTTAATTTTTCGATACTAATTTAATTATTATTTTTATTTTTGACTTTTTTTTTCGCGATATTTTCAAGATGCATTAAGTCTTCTTTCATGCTTTTTTTCTTCTTTCTCTGACTTCTACTGGGAGAGTAGATAAAAACACATGCTTCAGAAGAAAGAACTAATACAAGTTTTGTGGTTTGTGCTAAGATAATGTTACACAATGTTTCGTCATTTTTCATTAATAGACTAAATTAGTGGAATACTTAATCCTCACGTGAAAGATTGGACTAATTTGAAAGAACTCATGGCCCCCCTAATAGGGAAGTTGCAACCTATTAAATATTCCTATTTTGTCTATTAGATATTGTTAACAGACCCTCAAAACCCCGAAATTATCCGACGCCGTATTTTAAAACACAACGACTGATTTTTAACGATTTTTTTTTTAAATCCCACACGCAAAAAAGCGCGCCTTGATGTAACGTCACAAGGCTGTACGGAACCTCACTCCGAGGGAGGTCCCGTGTTAAGACTACGACCACAGAGTACGCCAGGCCCAGCTCCAGCGGTAGGCAAGCTAGGCAGGCGTCTAGGGCGGCAGATTTTTGGGGCGGCAAATTTCGAAGTTGAATTTTTTTTTTTTTTTTTTTTTTTTTAAGTGTGAATATTTCTTACAGCGCCATAAGATTCACTGCGATGTAAAAAAAAATAATAATAATGATGATAATAATTTATGCTTATAGAGTGTGTACCAGTTCTTAGACATAAAAAGCATATTTCGAAATTTAACTAGAAATTCAATTTAATGTTATAGGCGGCAAATTGCGTGATTTAAAAGTCTTTTTAAAATATTAATATATGTTTCAGTGCCATTAGATGCACTACTTTATTGTTAAAGAGGATAACTTAAAGTGCGTGCCAGTGCTTGGAAATTAAAAAATCCAGTTTAGAATTTATTTAGAAAGTCGTAAAATTTTAAGCACTTTACTAGTATTTCTATTTTATTGATATATTACTATTTTTATTATTATCATTCATTGTCGGGGGGGGGGGGCGGCATTTGTCAATATCGCCTCGGGCTACAGAACTACGAGAGCCGGCCCTGGAGTACGGTCCATTTAAAGCTTTGAATTCTATTAATTAATCCGTTAAATACACAATGAAGGCTGGATTCGTGAGAGGACAGTCCAATAATCCAATAATCTTCCTGAAGTGGCTTTGATAATGATATTTGACTTTTTCCGCGAGGACGAGAGATTCGAAGTTTAAGAAACGCGAGGAGTTAAATGAACAACGTTACTTGCAAGTAGGGTGTATGGTAACCTTCGATTTTCGCTTGAAAGTTTTTCGCTTTATTGGAGGCAAAATTTGATAAATCTCTCTTTCTTTCGATCTTTCCCTCCTTTTTCTCTTTTATTATCTCCTATTGTTTAAATTCCATTTAATTTTATTCCATTTTAAATTTTTGCGTTTTAACTTTGCAAAAAAAAAAAGGAAAATATTTTTTTTTATCGTTTCGATATAAAAAGTACTTTAATTTATTTTTGCACGAAAGAAAGGTTTATAGAAGTGTTACATTTACTCTGAAAATGTATTTTTAAAGTATCACTTAGTATTAGTTAAAATTTCAAGATATTTTTCATATTTATAAAGAAAGTAATAATAATGTTTTCATTATGATTAAAATGCAAATTCTGATGTTTTTACCCTTTTATATTTAAATTTAATGCGTAAAATTTCAGTTCTTTTGCAATTTTTTAAGTGTCTTATATTCTTATTCAATATGTATTTTTGAAAGTGTTAGGATTCTTTTTTTTTTTTTTACCTTTTTCGCCATAATATGCAATAATGAGCAAACCGGATGAAAAAACACTGGCCAAGCTCATCTTCTTATTTTTTTTTTTTTTCAAATTAATTCGCAGATGTTAAATTAGCAATTACTATTTATTTTTGACATGTATTAGTTTTTTAAAGGGGAGGGGATTTTTTTCGGGCGCAAAGATTTTATACACCAATTAATGACGCTACGAAATCGTGCCCAAAACTTACGATTTTTCATTCCTTTTACAGTCCAAATAAATAAATAAATGAAGCATTACAGATAATATCCATATTTAAAAAAATCACAAAATATTACTTTTGTGCTTAGTAATGTTCCAAACATTTGTTTCAAAATAAAAAGTATAAAACCTTTTGTAATAAATAATTTAAAAAAAAAATATTTTTTTCAAAATAGTCGCCAGATGCAGAAAAGAGTTTCCTGACTTGGGTCAAATCCTTTTTAAAGAAACTTTCTGAAAAAGAGAAAAATTTACTATCATTCATATCATCTAATTCCTCTGAAATTATTTCTTATTGTTTCTTTGAGATTTATCCTTTCCTATCGTTTTTTTATTTTTTTCAGTTCAGACGCATTTAGATTTTGCTCTGATCAGGCTAAACCTATTTGCAAGCATGCCGTTTTATTTTTGTGATTTTATGTGTTTTCCTTCAACTGTTGCTAAATTTTTTGGCCCCTATTTCCAGACGCTTTTTTTTTCGCTCTGCAAATGAAAAAGAAAGGGTGAAAATATTTTTTTTTTCTATCCTACTTCCGTCGAAAATGAATGAATTTCTCGTGTTTTGTAGGATATATTTTTTAATTGAATTTTTAAGGGTTTATATTTATTTAGATTAGTTAAAAAATAGTGTTTTTGAGGACATTTCCCAAATTAATTTTTGATTTGATGTTTGTTTTAATGTTTTTATAACCGTTTCATTAAAATTCATTTGTCTGGTTATAGTAGTATTTTACTGTATTTTTTGGGGTTTATTTATTTTGATTAATTTATACTTAGTGTTTTTGAGGAGTAAATTATTCAGATTATTTTCTGTTTTGCTATGTTAAGTTTGTTTTAATGCTCTTTTACCGTTTTACTAAAAATATGTCCATCTAGTTTTCGCAGCATTTTATGCTTAGGGTTTATTTATTTAGATTAGTTTATAATTAGTGTTTTTGTGCATTAAATTATTCAAATTAATTTCTTTTTTGATAAGTTAATTATTTGTTTTAATTCTTTTTACCATTTTTTAAAGAATTTTTGCCTAGTTTTCGTTGCATTTCAATGTAATTTTGAGTGCTTATTTGCTTAGATTAGTTCGTATTTAGTGTTTTTAAGCAGTTGAGTTTTTTAGTATTTATTTCTCGAGATTTAGTTGTTTTTTGAACCTTTTGTTTACATTTTGATGTTCCAATTTCCTGTATTTCTGATGCAAAAACTCCGTTTCATTCACTTTCCAGTAGGTTAGTAAAAAAAAACATACGTTTCTCCCCCCTTTTTTTCCATTGGCAGAGCAGGAAAAATAGCGTCTATACTTTGGCGCCAAAAAATTTGGCGAACTTGGAAAAAGTCGCCAAAACGCACCTTTATCGAAAACTTCCCGAAGTGGTATTAGTATAAAATGATCGATCCTAAAACGACGTCATACCACGACATCCGTTCTAGAAATGCGTACCGCCCTCAGAGATGTGTACGCACGATACCGCTGTGCAGTCCCCCGTCTATTCCGATCTCCCACGAATAGGTGGAGCTACGAAGAGGTGGCTGGAACTTTAGTTTCTCCATCCGATGCGCAGCTCGACCGCGCAGGATTCGTGGGAGATCGGGAGAGACGGAGAAAAATGCATGGGTAGCCGAAATATATTTAAACAGAGAGACAGGGGGAAAAACAGTTTAATGCTAAAAAAGATTCAAAGTTTTGTGATGAATACTTACAACAGAAGTTCTAAATGTTTGGACGTAAAAATCGTAAGTAGATCAAAATTTAAGTAAAATAAATAGGACCTAAGGCATCACAGAAAATAACCACATGCGTTCAAAATGCTAAAAGTTCTGTTTCTGTGGCCGCAGACGCTTGTATTTCAGGAAAACAAAAATATTAGGCTGGAAATTGAGAATTTTACCATGGGAAATCCAAGCAAATAATCGTATTTCGCAAAGGAAAGTGGAAGAAAGTATTACCACAACATGTTTATCAATAATTAAAATTTAAAAGGAAGATAGGGACGTAGCTATACTAGAGAAGTAGAGTAGTGAACTACAATTTTTTTTTTTTTTTTTTTTTTTTTTTTACGTCCCCAAAGTTGGCTTGGAAGTAAGTTTTTAAAACTTCGGATTTGAAAAAAAATCCGAGAAAACGTTCTCAAACCCCATCCTTTCCCCTTACGCCATTGAAGATAGTCTACACAAGAGTATTTAGGACTGCACTTTCGAAAAACCATAAGAGTGCTCCTAACGTAACCCCCAAAAACCACCCTCTCAATTAATCATTCATCATCATTCACGGTCGAATAAATTTCGTTTTTGGACTTTATTTTAAAAAACTCCCTGATTTCTCCCGATCCTGTTCTCCTCCTAATATTACCGAAGATCCTCAAAAATTTCATTTTTAATTCTTCAATTCAGAAATTTTTTCGCGGGAGATCTCCTAAATCCTCGATCCATCTAAGAGTATTGAATATCACCTACGATTGTGTCAACTAAATTTCAATTTTGAAAATTTACCAGGGGAGGACTCCGAATCTCTCCACCTACTAACATTACCAAAAATCTTCTAAAACTGCGTTTTCTACACATCGAAAAATTTTCAAGAGAATGCCCCCCCCCCCCTCTCTCTCTTGCCAACATCATCGTTAAACGTCTTAAATCTCGCTTTTAGTGCTTCAATTACGAAACATTTCTGTGCGCGAGCCCCTTCAAAACTCCCCCCCCCCCACAATCATTGAAGGCTGGCTTAAATTACGTTTTCGGAGCTTCACTTTCAAGGAACTCCCGTTGCACTCAATTTTAACAAAAAAAAGCCTACAACCGCGTTTTTAGGGTTTCAATTTCAAAAAAGTTGTGGGGGATGGCCCCCGCATCTCTCTTTTCCTTTTCCGAACTACAATTTTCAAATTTTTCCCCGCGGAAAGCCCCCGGATCCCCTTTACCTATCGCAATCGGAAATAATTCACAATTGCCAGCTTGGAGTTTGAAGTTTTAAAAGGTATCGAGGGATGACCCTGAGTCTCCCTTAACAGCACCACAGATTGTCTAAAACAGTGTTTTCAAATGACAATCTTGAATATTTCCCGGGGGAGAGCCTCCGGACCCCCTATCAACACGTAATAAAATCTAACGTACGATTGTGTTTTGGGAATTTAAATTTTGGAGAGGCTATCGGACCTCCTCTCCTTCTCCTTCCCAACTTAAAATATAGTCTAAAACTGCGTTTTTTATATCTTCATTTCGAAAAAAATACCAGGAGGAAGCCCTCCGACACCCCTTTTTTGGACTGAATATTATCCTTCGGATTAAACTTATATTGCCAGTACTAAGGTCTAATAATATGACTATCCCTGCTAAACCAGAAGCTATATCTTCTCTCTCTCTCTCCCTCTCTCTGCATATTGGAACATGCGTTTCGAACAATTAAGGGGCCGCCAAATGCGTACCCCCCTCCCCCCCCAGTTTTTTGACCTAGCGACGGCCCTGCTTAGCTGTCGCTTTATTTTGTTAACACAAATCTAACTGAATTTGCCTTTAGAATAAAATTATCCTCAGTATTTCTGACATTTAAATTGTGTAAATCATATTGTTTTTCAGTTTTCTACATTCATTAATGAGCGTGTTGATTAGTTTTGACAGCAGACGATACTAAATAATTTTAAAACAAGCATTGATAAAAAAAAAAAAATATGTTGAATTTTTATATCATCATTTACATTAGACCATCGTATTTTATTTTATAGATCCATTGACTGCGCGTGAAGTTAATTTTGACAGCAGACGATACTTGATCAAAATATAAAATTAAAACTCGCCAATCCGCCAATTTTTGCTGCGATGTTAGTGGAAAAGCGCATCTCCTACCCTTTCACCCTCCCAAAAGCAAACCCCGCTCACTTAAACCACACCTATCCGTGGGAAATCGGAAGAACACCGTAATTTTTCAGTACCAGTGGACAACTTTTTTCCCCCTAGCCAATTAAGAATTCCGAAAAAAAAATTTTTTTTCGATCCCCCCTTTTGGTCACCATATTGGGTGTAATAGACAGTTAATGAAAAAAATATTTTAATTTTCCAGTAAAAAGCGTTTAGTTGATCATATAAGTTATCAAAAACACATTCTTTAATGATGTTGATGTAGCAGTTTCTTTTTGCCATGTACAGTGCTCGTTGTTCCATGTGAAAAGGGAAAAACAAATCCTTCCAAACTGCGATGTCGTGATGGGAATGCTTGGTGCTTGTCTTCGTTTTCATTAAATGGGCAACCATGCGTTAGTTGTGTGAGCAGTTTAAGTGGCTTGATTGGTATTTAAGTTTCTTCTTTTTTGAGTAATCACGATTGCTTATTGCTTTCATTTGACTGTTTATGGTGTGCTATGATTTTATTTTCCCACAAGCACCCTCTGCCAGCATATTGTATGTATATTATTTTGCTGTTTGGTAATTTATTTAAGTATATTTTATTCAATAACACTAATTATTTATTCAATAGTTTATTTTTTACTGTTTTTCTCGAGAATCGAAAAATCAAGTCAATATGTTTGACGGCGTATTGGGGGTATGATATGAAAATGATGCTTTCGATCTTGGACCCTCCCCATGCAAAATTCCTGTGTGCGCCACTGCTACCGTGTTATATCGAAACCAAGTTTCATGAAAAAAAGAAGTAAAACCTCATTAGAGTTATCAAGCATTATCAGATTGTATTAAGCAAAAAAGAAATTTCTTCTTTATTAAAGATAACATTCGTGTTATATCAACACCATGAAGTATTAAATTCAAGTTTCGTACCGTGTAATATCGAAACCGTGTTGTGCGAGGGACGAATGTACTTCAATAAATTGGTTAAATTCGAACGGCAATTACTTTTGATTGAATTATAAAATAAAACCTGCTAAGTGTGAAGTATATGCAAAATATAATGCTGTGGTTTTGTTTTAATTTAGAAGCAAAATTTACCCACTTATAATTGTAATGTGTGTTGTTAAAATGCTAAACTAAAACACAGAAGCAAAAAGGAAATAATTCATTTATTTTAATGTAAGATATAGCTCATATTGTAAAACAATTATTAAAAAGCCTACAATTACAGCATATAACCAAATCCAGAATAAAACATTCTTAAAAATTTGTCAGTATGATGAATTGAGGAATGTCTCCACATGGTTTTCAGCACTTACATTCAACATGGTGAGAATATTTTTAATGCTCTTGCTCAAATGTTCTTGACATCGAAATATGAATATAGCTTAAAATTACTCCTCTGTTAATTTGAAAGGATGATATTTTTTAAATCCCCACGGAAAATACATGCCGAAATGACTATCATGCTAAACTTGTTACCAAACTATGTATATTATTTTTACGATTACTACTAATACACTGTTAAAACTACAGGATGCATTCGGCACCTTTCAGGGGAGAAACGCTTGTTCACCAGCGGCACCCAATACGGAGCCGAAATCGCACCTCTAAATAGGGTGAAAAACAGGCACCTTTTAAAAACTAGACAGCCGGAGTGAAAAAAAGGATCCTTCGGAGAGAGAAATGGCACCCTTACTATAGATCCTCCTCCCCCCTCCCCCGTATTGTGTGCGTTTTTAAATACAGTTGTGTACCTTTTTTTTTTTTTTTAGTTTTGTTTTTATCTATGATATTCTACGTTTTGGACATTTTTCACATTGAACTCGGTATTGGAAATGATTAAAACATGTAATTACAGCATTTGATCATATTTCAGAGTTTTCAACATAGTTAAGAAATGCTCATAGCGTTAATTCATCTGATCGTGCTCTAACTCAGTGTTTCTCAACCTCTTTTGACCCACGGGCGCGGTAAAAGCAAATGAAAAACTTTGCGGACCGGTGAAATCTTTATCGTTTTCTTAAAGAATCATAAAATAAATAATATGAATAATAACTCTGGGGTCGTTAAAAAACATGTGAAAAAATTCAGGGTTCTGATGGTTTTTTTTTTTTACAAAAAGTAATGTTAAAAATTAATAAAACAATAAATATCTACCCCTTCACTTGTATCAAAGATCTGTCACAAATACGTTATAATTTAAAAACGAGTAATTATTTAAAACATGTGAGAAATTATACATTTACTAAAACTTGGCGTATTCCGAAAATGAAGCATAGCTGTACTTATGGATTATTTAAATGATGAGCCAAAAATATTCAGGGATATTACAATTACGGAAAAACAAAATCGTTTCATAAACGTTAATCAAGAGTAACAAAAGAAACTGCACATAAAGTTTTTCAACAGTTAAATAAAAAACCAAAAGAAAGTTCTAACGCTTTCGAGGACTGCTAACAGGAAATGATTCTAACACTTGAATGAAAAAGCAAAAAAAAGAAAAAAAGAGCTAGACTGAGAGAGATTTTTTTTTTCGCTATCTTTATGTTATAATCTACGAAGCACAAGAAACATTTTTATTAAGGTTATTTTGGTGACTAATAAAAGCTGCTTATCGAGTATTCAAGAAAATAATGACAGATATTTTTAGTAGCGTTTTGAATGATGGAAATTTCACGATAGTAACGGTAAACGAGAACTAGAAGACTAACGGTTACTGTGAAAAGCAATAAATGCACTTTTAAACACTTAACTATGTTTGAAAGCCCTAAAAGCTACAAAGTGATCAAAAGCTGTACTTACTTGTAATTTCGGATAATTAATCCTAGAAAAGTTGGGTTTTAATCCAATAGTGTACTTCATTCAATGTGAAAGACACACAAACGCAATCATCATTTGTCCGCCATATTGAGGTGGTTGAATGTATGTCTAAGGCAAAAAGCGCATGCGCAATGAGTCTTTCTGCGATTGCATGGTGTTCTGGCTCCTCTGCTCTATTTTCTAGCCTGTGATGCACCTTCAGGCACTATGCTTTCACCTTAGAGGGAATATTTTCACTCGTCTGGAACCCCTGCTTTTAACAGTGTATAGTGCTTTTGTAAAAAACAATTGAAGTACAAAAAAAAAAAAAAAATATATATTTGACCCAAAGAAGGACAATTATTTTCTTTTTTAAGTATAGCTCTGAAATGTAATATTAAGTACATAATTGAAAGAACTATATATGTCATTGCTTTGATGGGATTTTTGAAACATATCAATAACATATAAGCATATATACCACTACTAATATACGCTTAAGTTTTGCTGACACCTTTTATTTAAAATGCAATGTTGATTCAATTCTCATATTCTTTTGATTCCCCTCACTTGAATACTTTGCTTAATTTCTACTTTCCTCATATCCCTAATTTCTTACACGATAAAATTACAGATAGTGACCTCCAAGTTTTAATTCCAGCATGCCAAAGAACGTTTGTAAATGTTTTCTTTTGACATTGATGAAACTTTTGCACCAGGAAAAACTTCAGACTACTGAGCTAACTACAGGAATAACTTAGAGAAGCGTATTTATTCTTGGTGTCATAACAGCAAGAATTTGTTTTAAAATAGAATAATACACTCTTTTTTTTTTTTTTTTTTTTTTTTTTTTTTTTTTAAAGCCGGCTGTGTTACAATTCTAAGCAAAATAATTGTACCAGAAATAAAATATATCTACGATCGAGTAAAAATGTTCAAACCAAACTTTTTATCTCGAGGAAAAATTAGCCTTAAAAATGTTAGCATTCATAAAAAGGGTTTTAGTCACAAATTAAGTGACAACATCCCTTTATATTAATTCCGTAAATGCTTCTTATTACATAAGCCACAGGAATTATATATTTACAGTCTACACTATACTATGAATGATGTTGAATGCACTTGAATTTTAATAAGTCGGTTTTAAAGCATTATTGCCAGCAAAATTAAGACTTCACAACAGACTTCAATAAAGTAACTGTCATGCAAGGTCTAAATTCAACTCGTGTGCTTTAAGTTTCCATGATCTCATCCATCTTCTCATTATTCAGGATCAAACAATTGACATCTTGGTAAACTAACATGGAACCCTTTTGAAAAATAGATACATTAATAAACGAAAAATGTATTCATAATTCACAATACAAATTGGACATTCAACTTTGGGCACATTGAAATAATTATTTTTATACTTATATCCACAGGAAGTTTGTGCATCAGATGAGCTTAAAAACTGATTTCTGACTGCAAAGCATAGACCCACCATTTCAAAAATTCTAATGGTTGTTCTTGCTCTTTGAAAGGTCCAGTTAAGGCAAGCAAAAGTTTTTACAAGCAAATTGCTTGTAAAAATTTACATTAAACATTTGCTTGTAAAAATTTTTACAAGCAAAATTAGGACTTTGCAGCAGACTTTAATAAAGTAACTGTCATGCAAGGTCTAAATTCAACTAGTATTGTGCCTTAAGTTTCCATGAAATCATCCATCTTCTCGCCATTCAGGATCAAACAATTGACATCTTTGTAAAGTAACATGGAGGTACCCTTCTGAAAAATAGATACAATAAGCGAAAAATGTATTCATAATTCATAATACAAATTGAACATTAAACTTTGGGCACACTGAATTAAAGCATTTTTATCCGCATGTCCACAGGAATTTTGTGCATCAGATGAACTTGGAACTGATGACAGACCGGTGAGAAACCCACAATCTCCAACAATGATGTTCACTGAAAGGTGAACTTAAACTTCAGGTTTTATTGAAAAATGTACCAGGTACCTTACTAATTTAATAGAATTGTGTTTCATGCTTAAATAATTTAGCTCTTAGCAAACTACAAAAATCTTTCATTTGTTGCTGGACAAAGCTAAAAGTTAAGTAGAGATTAAAAATCTGGCCTGTAATTTTAAGTAATTAATTAAATAGCTAAATAGTTTCAATTATTTAAGGATTAGGAAATAAGTATTTTACTCATAATAAACATTTATTTGTTACACCTCTATAATGCTGGATAAGAATAATAATACCTAAAATGCATGAATTTTGACAGTAAATAAAACAACATACTGATTTCTGACACCAAGAATATGAAAATTAATAAATGTTCATTTTTAGCACATCCAGGAAGGCTAAGAGGGAGAATATTCAACAAGAAGAAAAGATATGATGGCTGAAGAAATAATCTTAACAGGAAGAACCTTTATAGAGTTAATTTTTGAAAGAAATATTTTGCCAGGAAATTGAACAGCTAAATAGTTTTAACTATGCAATAGGAAAAGAAAATAAATGTCAGAATGAAGTCATTTGATGCTCAACTACACAGGAGACAGAAAGAATCCTTACTTAAAACTAGATATATCTGAAAGAAAGTTAATTTTGGCAGAAAATTAAATTTGCTACTAAAAATTCCTGATTGTTCAAGGAACAAAAATGCTTTATAGTTCAATAAAGCGTTCATTAAAAGCACATCTTTGCACGCTAAGGTGAGGAATCTGTCCTTAAGAATAGATGACAGGAATAACTCTAATTCTGGCAGTAATTAAATTAATTATACATTAAAATGGTTTTACTTAATCAAGGAAATTAAACAATTTACTCAGGATAACAGATTTCTAGTTGACGCAGATCTATACACGCTAAAGACTGACAGGAACAATTCTGACAAAAGTCAACACGTCTGAGAAAAATGAATGTTAATTTTGGATGATTAAGCAACTCAGTAGCTTCAATAGTGCAAGGAAAAGGAAACAACTAAATGTTTCTTCACAAAGGATAAACGTTTAATGATGTGAATATATGCACGCTTACAGGAGGAATCCTTAAGGACGCCTGAAACAAATGAACGTTAATTTAGGCGGGAAATAAAAAGAAGCCTAATAGTTTCAATTATTCAAGGGGGAGGGGAAGCAAAAATCCCAAGCACACGAGAAACGTTTATTTAATGCACACGTCTAACAACAATTTCCCAATATTAGATTAAATATCTAAAAAACGTCTAATTACGGCATAAATAAATAAAAATTTTGCTCTGGATAGAAAGTACAGATGCACAGGATGGTAATCTAGAAAAAGAAAACCTAAGGCCCAGCCATAATGAATCTTAATACATGCTTTTAATTTCATGACCGTTGTAAACATAAATAAGGGAACATGCTCTTTTTTAAAATAAAAAAAAATATATGTATACAACTTAATATATTTACATCCAAGAAAATGTTTCACTTAATTTCATGCATATTTAATTGTAAAAATCTCATAAATAAAAACAAACAAATCACTCATTACTACATTCTTCAAGCCATTTTTTAAACCACGCACGAGGTACAGGAAGAATCCTTGTCGCCAAGTCTGAGAATGGTATAATTTCGCGCCAAAATATATGGTTGCCTCTCGTTTATCTGTCAGGATCGTTCTTGCATTGACCGATTTCCTATTTACACTCGTAGGAAGTCCGTTTCCACGACAAAAACTCATGCTGCCATCTCGTGATAGAACAACAAGTTTACTTCTAATTTATTATAGTAGTTGATCGCAAAATTAGCGGAAAAAATATGGACTGGAATTTTGTTGAAACTGTTTTTCGAATACAAAAGTAGTCAATTAAGGAAGAAAGCTTTTTGTCTTTTTTTTCAGTGAAGGGAGGAACCGTTACGTTAGTTTCAGTCCGATTCCGCGTCAAAAACTCGTGCTACTGTTATCTGGTACAACAACTTCTATTTTATTATAGTTGATTGCAAAATTGACGAAAAAAATATTGGCTGAAATGTTTTGTTATAATTATTTTCAAACACGAAAGTGATCAATTAGGAAAGAAAGCTTTTTTTTTTTTTTTTTACAGCGAAAAAAAGAGGACTTCCGTTAAAATAAAAAAAAAAAAATGCCAGCCGTTTAAATTCGTTCGAGATTTTTGTAAATGATTACAAAATTAATGTTCAATTGTGACATAAGGACATAAGAATATTTATCAAACAAAGAATATAAATGTATGTATGTGTGTATGTTCCCTATACACAGGGCCTGATTATTGCTGAAGGCCATGTCCTATGCTCCCCGTTCTTTAGGGGCCCCAAACGGTCCGAGAAAGAATGTAGGGGGGGGGGGGCACAATCGCCAGGAACGATACGTGCCGAACTGATCAAATTTTAATTTTAGAATCAAAACGATTTTAAGTTCAAAAATCTATTTTTCCCTTTAAAATCGAAATGTCCAAAATTCTCTTTTTAGCGTGTGCTTACGTTATGAAAAGAATCTGTTTCTGAAAATTTCAACACTCTAGACTTAAAATGTTTTAGAGAACAGCTTCCGTTTCTCTAGTGCTTTTTAATCATGACAATTGCAATTCTGAAACTGCATTTTACAACTGGCCCCATCACGGTGCAATCGAACCCTCTAAGCAAAATACATCGTTTAAAATCGGAAACCGGGTCAAAACCTTTTCCTATCCGACATCAAACCGCACGGGAATATCGAACTGATGATTTTTGAATTCAATTTCCCACTGTTTTTACTGTTTCTTTCTCTCGGTTGATGGCCGCATATTGACCGTTCCCAAGCGGTAGTTCTGTAATCCACGCTATGGCTTGATTTCATCCATGCTCAATAGATGGCGCCACTACTTTTTCATGATTTTTTTTTGCTTTATTTTTAAAAATGTCTTGTACCTTTTGAAGTTTTAACCATGGATAGCTTATCATCCGGCTTTACTTATTCAAATATTAATATTACAAACGATCAAAACGAAAATTTAACTTACAGAGTAAAAGAAATCACTGATGAAAATGCTGCAAATGTAAGTTTTAAAATTTTTTTTCTTAATTTAATTGCGGATATTCCCGAAAAAAAAAAGATATTCTTAAAGGGACAGAACAGCCGATTTAAATTATTGGAATTAAAAAAAAATGTGAAAATTCATGTGCCTAAAGGTTTAACGTTGTAATTAATAATTTAATCAACGGTCTAATTGATACAACTATATCAATTAGATAACATTATATGCAGTATTCGGGGGGGGGGGGAGTACATGTATATAGTGTGAAATGTAAGTCAGAACAGCTCTTTTACAAAAGTACTCCAATAGGCTTTCTAGTTTTTTATTTATTATTATTATTTTTTTTTTGAAAAACTCAAAGACATATATATATATATATATATATATATATATGCCAATGATTTTTTTTTGGTGGTGGGGGGGGGGGGGTGATCGCTTCCTTTTGGGGGGGACACATTCGCCCTTAGTTTTATTTACCCATGTTTTGTAGCATTTTTTAAAATTAATTTTCTGTTTAGTTTGTTCTTTAAGTTTTGTTGTTTTTTCCACCAGTACTTACATGTTCTTAACTTAATTGCTATGTTGGGCCTTTTTTGGTTAAAGATTTTTTAGATTGTATTTGTGTTTTAATAAAAATTGAATTAACTTCTCTTTTGATTGGCTTATACAGATTTAACTTAAATATGCTTGTTAATTTTATACACGGAACTGGTTACAGCAACACAGTGAAGATACAAAAAGTACTTGGCGTGTTGCAACAACATATCCGAAATCAGGGAGATTTAATAAATACAAAATCAGCTATCGCTGTGTGCATGACAGACAGAATAGTTTCTGGGGATGGTCCTTCAAAGCATACAGGATGCACTGCTAAATTGACAATCACAATACAAAGGCAAGTTACTTTCAATTAAATGTATATATAACAGGGTTTGAAATAAGGCTCAATTTCTAGAAGGGGAATGTCCCCCGTTACTTCAGATTCCAGGGGGGATTTTGTGAATTTCGGGGAGAATTTTTATATGTTCTGAAAATTTGTTTACAATTTTTTTTATAATTCATTTTTATTTCATTTTTCTATTTATTCATTTTTAAATTATAATTTTTTTGGTGTAATATCAGTCCCATTTTCAAATAATTATTCCTTAATTTTGCAATTTTACTTTATTATTTCATTTTCAATAAAATATTTTACAACTAAATAACATCACAGACACTCAATTATTTTTTTTCAATAGAACATTTTCTGGTTCTAATTATCCGAATGGGGTTCAGTCCCGATTGTTTAGAAAAATATTTCTACTGAACAAAGACTTTTTTTCTGGCGATCAAAAAGTTCAAGTAAAAATTGCCTATAATTTTCCAAAACGGACTGTCGTTTCCAGCAGTTTTCGGATCGCATTTCGACCGGCGGATCGGAATTAGTTGATATTGGCGGATCGAATCGGTTGATGTAACCAGTTCTGTGTATAAAATTAACAAGCATATTTAAGTTAAATCTGTATAAGCCATTCAAAAGAGAAATTAATTCAATTTTTATTGAAACACAAATACAATCTAAAAAATCTTTAACCAAAAAAGGCCCAACATAGCAATTTAGTAAAGAACATGTAAGTACTGATGGAAAAAACAACAAAAGTTACAGAACAAACTAAACAGAAAATTAATTTTAAAAAATGCTACAAAACATGGGTAAATAAAACTAAGGGCGAATGTGTGTCCCCCCCCCCCAAAAGGAAGCGATCACACCCCCCCCCCAAAAAAAAAAATCATTGGCATATATTATATATGTGTGTCTTTGTGTTTTTCAAAAAAAAATAAATAAATAAATAAAAAACTAGAAAGCCTATTGGAGTACTTTTGTAAAAGAGCTGTTCTGACTTACATTTCACACTATATATATGTACTCCCCCCCCCCCGAATACTGCATATAATGTTATCTAACTGATATAGTTGTATCAATTAGACCGTTGATTAAATTATTAATTACAACGTTAAACCTTTAGGCACATGAATTTTCACATTTTTTCTTAAATTCCAATAATTTAAATCGGCTGTTCTGTCCCTTTAATAACATTTTTTTTTCGGGATTATCCGCAATTAAATTAAGAAAAAAAATTTAAAACTTACATTTGCAGCATTTTCATCAGTGATTTCTTTTACTCTGTAAGTTAAATTTTCGTTTTGATCGTAAAACATTTTTGAAAAGAAAGCAAAAAAAAAATCATGAAAAAGTAGTGGCGCCATCTATTGAGCATAGAAGAAACCAAGCCATAGCGTGGATTACAGAATTACCGCTTGGGATCGGTCGATATGCTTGATGGCCACATATTTCCCCCAGAGTCCATCAGCAGCGTATTTGCCGCATTGGGAGAAGGATTTGTCATGCATGGTGATGATGGCTTCTGATTCTTGTTTTCGGTCACGTGATAGCTAGAAGGTTTGCGTTCGATTACAGCTCCGCTCTGTATCGAGACCTTCGCCTTGTTTCGAAATAACATTCATTCGTTTAGATTTTGATAATTTCCTACAAGTTAAACTTTTTGATGTGAACATTGCACACAAAATGATCTCTCTAAAACAAATAGAAATTATTTTGCAATACAATTGATTTATTATTGTTCTTTATTACACTTAAGCATTAAAATGATAATGTGGCATATGGAGTCAATCAGGAATATTACACCGAATAAGTCACACAGGAAATGTCATGCATTGAGTGTTTTATTTCCCCCCCCCCCCCCCCGTCATTAATCCTGAAATTTTAATCCTCCTTTCCTACAATTATCTTTACTTCAGGTATAGAATCTAAATTTGGATGATACCAGACCTACTGTCAGGGTTTGGAAGGTGGAATCAAACATCTTTTAGAATTTTATGCGTTCTGTATGTGTAATGTGCGTAGCATGAAAACAGTCATGCGCATACATTTTCATGCTTTCTCTTTTCACGATTTCTCCCCCCCCCCCTCCAGGAAAATTTTTTGAGTGACAGTACTGACTATTACCAGATCTTCCTAAACTAGCCGCTTAAAATCTTAAATTATTTTCATTATGTGCTAGTTATTCAAACAATGTATATTAAGTTCATTTGTATTTCTACTTTTTAAGCGTTGCATTTAACATAATTATACCTCGTTTTTAATTTGTAGGCATAGAATAACCGCTTTCATCTCATAATCAGTAAAATAAAAATAATCAAAATAAATTAGTAATGTAAGTAATAATTTATTTGTTTAAATTTTGCAAATTAAAAATATTTATAAAGTAAAATTCTCTTTGCGAATTTTTTCATCATTGCTGAGAAACTGAATATTTTGGGGTTACTCGAGCCCCGCAGCACCCCCGGCATCGGCGCGCCTGGTGTCGTTGATAAAAAGACATGGTATGGACAAAAACATATAAGGGAATGTGGTGCAAAGTGAAATTGTTTAGATGACTGAGTTTTTCAAAATGAACAAATCGGAAATTTGTTTTGAAAATTACAGTACATAAAGAAAGAATATTGTATTTAAAATACAAATTGTGTTGAAACAGTATTTTATAGTTTTGGCAATACATTTGAGTCTTCAAAAAAAAGTAGAAATTTTTCACGGTTTTTTTTCCTTTTTTCATGGGGCAAAGTGAAAAATAAAATATTTTTCTAATAAAATATTTTCTATTCGATTATAAAACATATTATTGATCAAAAGAATCGGTAAATAAAAGGTTGAATGAAGAGATGAAAAGATAATGAAGCAATAACAATACAAACAGATATATTTTTCTTAATAATAATTTAGAAATGGAAAGTAATATCTCTAAAGACGTATCTCTCTTTCTAAAGCTCATAAATTAAATGCAAAGTACGTTTTGTTGACATTTTACACTTCTAGTAGGAATAAAAAATAGCATGACTATGAAATTAGTAATAAAAACTTTGGTCAAAAATATAACATTGCGAATATTAAAAGTACATTTTCAAAGCATCCTACCTGTCAGCTACTTTCTTCATAAGCAGTGAAAACAGAAAATCACATAAGTTTTCCGATAATTCAGGTGCCATTGCTGTTCATAAATAACAAGGAGATGTATAAATAATGTGTTAGAGAGTATAATCGCAGAATTAAACCTCCAAAACGGTGGCTAAGTTTCGAGGCTATAATCCGCTGATTTTTTTTCCTAGATAATCTTCCATTTGCGATGGTGAGTACCAAATCAGTGGATTATCTTCAACCGTGGTAACATTGGAGGTTAGCGTTAGTCCCGCTAGACAACTGTTACCTTTGCTACCTTCCCCTCCCCCCGAACTTACATTTATATCGATGCAGTGTCATTCCCTGTCTTTATTTTTCTTGGCTTTAAATGGATACCACTTTTTTTCTTTCTTCCATTCCTTTTTTTTTTTTTTTTTTTTTTGTTAAGCTATTGCTGTATGACCATGAAGAACTACAACCGAATGGAACCCCAAGTGATAAAAGATATTGTATACATTGATGTGTATTTGCACTATAGTAAAGGTATTGGTGGCATTCCATCCCCATAGTGTACTTTATTCAATTTTGAATATAGAGGAGCTTTAAAATTTTGTCGGTAAATAAAGGATTAAACAGTTTTTTTACTAACAGTAATAAACCATTAGTTTAACATGAGAGATTTATCAATTTTGTCAATTTGTAAGAATTCTATTTCTGAATAATTGAAGGGAGAATAGAAGAGAAAGTGGTAATAAGATTAGTTTTTTTATTTATAATTTAACAACTATAAATTTATTATTTTTTTATTAAGTGTTAGTGTGTTTTAAGCTTTATTTGAAGCGAATATCTTTATTAAAGTTATTGGAAATCCGATTTACATGTTAAAACAGCAATTTTTAATAGCTTATCAAAAAATCATAATTTTTTCAAACGTGGCATTTTCATGGTAATTTAAAAAGTTTTTAATGTTCTTTATAATACTTTTAATTAATATATTACATATTTTTTAAAATTTTGTTGCTTTATTTTAGTTTAAATTAATTCATGTATTTGAAAAAAGTGAAAATTTTTAAAATTTCTTTCAAACATTTATGTAAGAATATATGAATTAAACATTTTAAAAAATCACGTATTACATATTGCAATTGATACTAAAACTAATAAAATCAACTTTTTCAAATTCGTGAAAAACTCCATAGAAATCATTGTTCAACGTTGTCTGCTGGGACGCTTTCCATATTGTGAAGCCTTTTCTTGCTTCCAACCACTAATCACCATAGTTCGTGATCGTTCGTCTCGTACCATGAGAGACATTTTTATCTACCAGTAAGGTATATTTTTTGAGGTTTATAAATATTCAAATGGCTACACATCCAGGGTAATCCCACCATCACTTCTAATATTGACAATTGCATTTCCACGCTTGACACCATGAAATTTGCTGTTGAAAGAGCCAGTATTACGAAATTCACAAATCGCCATCTTTTCCGCTTTTTTTCCATTATCATTAGTCCCATCAAATGTAAAAACAGGATAAAAAAAAACACTGGCGATCATCCAAAGATCCTACTGTTAAAACTAGACTTAATGCTATCCAAAATGAAATAAAAAAACTGACTGAAGAGCATAAGTCGAAAACTTTCAACAGCTATCTGGGTTCACTCGATAACAACTCTAAAGCATTTTATACACTTGTCAGAAAATTCACCAATAAGGCTCATATCATGCCCACTATCCATGCTGATCATGGCAAGTTGGTATATACTTTTCTCCGCATACACCCCACCACTTAGCTGGAAACCTCAGGTTCCACCGTCCGGGGGGGGGGGGGGGTCCGCGTAGCGGGCCCCCCGCACGGCTGAGTGCGACGATCGGTAGTCGCCTAAGCCACGGACGGTCTTGGTGCTTATTGCGCCGGGGAAGGTCCACGTGCTGGGCGTCAGCCCAGCTGGGAGTTTACCCCTTAATGTGTGAGTCTTGCTCGCCATGAGATACGGGATATCTCAAGTTGGTATATACTACCCAAAAAAAGGCTAGCGCTATCGCCAGCACTCTGGAAGATAATTTTCAACTTAATGCTCATGAATATGACGAGGATACGATCTCCGAAGTGAATCGGAGCATTAATCGTTAATTCCAAGCCCCTCCCACTTCTGCTCCTCCCCCTATCATCTCCCCTCTCGAGATCATGATTACTATCAATCACCTCCCCGTTAGAAAGGCAGGTAGAGAAGATGGTATCAAAAAACGTCCATCTAAAGCACCGCCCCCTCAAAGCTATCACTTTCCTTGCCAAAGTCATCAACAAAATTTTCGCTTTTGGCTACTTCCCCAGCTCTTGGAAGAATGCTGTTGTCATTCCCATCCCCAAGACTAATGCTGATCACTACTTCCCCCCAAAACCTATCAGTCTACTCTCATCTCTCTCGAAATTAATCGAAAAAATCCTTCTCACAAGAATTAAAGAGCACATTCACTCCCATAACCTCATCCCCGATTTCCAATTTGGTTTCAAAGAAAACCACTCCACTACCCATCAACTTGTTCGTATGATAAACTTTATTCAAGATAACTGCAACAAAGACAAATACACAATTGGTGTCTTTTTCGACATTGCTAAAGCATTTGACAACGTTTGGCATGCTGGACTTATGCACAAGCTCATTCTACTTAACTTTCCCAAATATATTATACATCTCATTCATAGCTACCTGCATAAACGTACCTTCCAAGTCAAGATTCAGGACTGCTTATCTAGTAAACACAATATTATGACTGGAGTGCCCCAGGGGTCGGCGATGGGCCTACCCTCTATAACCTTTATACTTATGACTTCCGTAATTACGATTCTCATCTAACTTGCCTCTTTGCCGATGACACCAGCATTCTCACCAGTGACCACTGCAGAAGTTTTGCCAGACATAGACTTCAAAAGTATGTAGATGTCATACTTGATTACCTTAACAAATGGCGCATCGCCATTAATGCCAGCAAAACTCAAGCTATTTGTTTTTACAATAATGACATCAAAAAGTATCCCAAGCCCATCTACGTTGGAGATGATTTAATTCAATATTCCAAAACTGTCAAATACCTCGGTGTCTACCTTGATAGGGGACTCACATTCAAACCCCACATTGATAATATTATTAAAAAAAGTCAACATAAATATCGGCTACCTCTATGGTTTGCTAAACAAAACCAACTCCCTTAGCACCAAAAACCACTCTTATTGTACACTACCATCATTAGACCAGCTCTTGTTTACAGTATACCCGCTTGGGGGTATGCTGCTAAAACTAACATTGCCAAAATTCAAACCATACAAAATAACATTCTAAGAAAAATATTTAAAGCTCCTTGGTACGTCTCCAACGCTACCCTACACAATGACTCCGGAGTCAATTACAATACTGACTTCATCATTGATTCCTCTACGCACTTCTTTACTAATCTAGAAAATCACACCAACCCCCTAATTCATGACCAGGTATTATACACCTTCAACTCTGGCGGAAAAAATCTTCCGTCGGACTCTATGTTTATTCATTATACTCTCCATTAGTCTCCTATACTAGGGCTAGCAACCCTAGTATAGTTAGTAACCTCGGTCACTAGCTCCCCCTCGTGGGAGTTGCTGCAAACTGCCAGGTTTGGTCTGGCAGTTTGTTTTCTCCTTCTCATGGCTTCGCTCATTGTAAATTTTGTATTATATTTTCATTCATGTACTCACAACTTCATGTAATTATTTTTATCCTAGTATTTCCCATTTATCCAGATTTTCCAATTCATTTTATCCATTACACTGCTCTTAACTCATGATGTAAATATGTAAATATGTATATAGAGTGGCCTTGAAACGACTCCTTTTTTTTTTCTTTTTTGTCCTCCCCCCCCCCCCTCATGACCTAACTCATGTCAACTCCATCACATCTTATCCTTCATACAGAGTAAAAGAGCTTCGCTCTGGCTCATATTATCTATGATCTGTATCTGTATCTGAATTCTCTGTGAGATGTAAAATCTAGTGGAGTTGCAGCAGAAAGTTGTGGTTCAAGAGTAACAAAGAGAATGACGTGCCCTCTTTATTGAAATGAGGTTAGAAATATGGTCCTTAGAAAGGGTAGTGGGATGATGTCCCCTTTTTTCAAACTTCACACCTAGGGCAGGGTAAAAAACGTATTTATGCATCCAAAACTGAATATGATTCTTTCAGAATAATATTATGGAGAACCTCAGGGAAAGCGAAGAAAGATGCTTGACTGTTTTAACGCTGATTAAAGACTTTAAAACTTTATTTTAAAAACATTAAAAAAAAAAAAAACAATCTTATTTTTCAGTTCAACAAGAAATTGAGTCGACGGAAAAGTATTATTTTTGTTGTATGATTATGATGCATTATGTTTTGTTGCATGATCTAATATGGTTCATCGATGTTAGAAGAAAAGACTCTCAAGTGATAATGATTCAAAAATTTTGGGAAAAAAAGAGCGGCGGGGTGACAGTGAACTGACACGTCAAAAATATTTACCTTGTTAGATCAGTTTAAGAACAAACTGATGAGGAATTTCGAGAAAACAAATCAAGCTACGGTTATTTCCATAATAGCTTCCAGTTTGTGTGCTGCTCTTGGCTTCCTTAAGGGGTTTTCCGCCTCCAGCACAAGTAGTCCTACTCCGGGCTGATAAGTGCTAATACGCACGAAACTGCAGTCCTTGCTTGGAATTGATTGAGCTGGCGGCGTATTTCATGTATTTCTGCCTTGGCTATAGGGCGGTAACTTACTGAATATACCAACGGTTAGAAAGTATTTGCTGCAGTCACAGCCGTGAAAGTATCTTGCTCACGCTTTTTTTAAATGACATGTTTTTTAGACGGAAGAGAGAGGAATGAGTGTAGGATGGAACCACTGGCATAGTTGTTAAGAATCGGCTGTATGAAAAAACGTTGGTTAAAATGTGACGTAACTGCTTTTAGTACTTGACTGTTTTTGTTGGGCAACCAAAAATGTTTATAATAATCACTTTGAATGCCTTGCTGTCAGTTCTACTTATTTTGGGATTGGCAGAAGCCATTCAAGAGATTCTTACCAGCGTTTTCATTTAAATTCGTAAAAAAATAGTAATAATACGTGTCTGTGTCTTCGCATACATTAATATAGTTAATTTTTTTACCGGTTCTGATTTTCCGTTTAATCAAAGCAATTTATTTATTTATTTTATATTTATTTCTTTTAAAGACTAAATCTTATCGTAATTATTTGTTCTATATCATCTTAAATTTTGATTTTTTCCCCCTTTTCCTTTTCTTTTTCGGAAGTTTCTTTTAGACTTAATATTTATATGTTATTACAGTATTATTTTACTCTAAATGCTTTGAGCATTGATGCAATGATTTTGAACGGTTTTCGATGAAATCATATTCATTTACTTTAACAATTTCTTTTAATTTGATATACGTGTTCTGTAATTTTATTGTTTAACTTTTAACACTTTTGCTCATAAAAACTATATCAGGTTATAATAATTACTGTTCAGCAGTTTCAGAGTGTGCAGATTTTTAGCTACCACTAAGATTATCTACTATATATATTATAAATATATAACAGAGCTGTGATTGTTATTCATGCGCCGGATCTCATATCTTGTACGAAGGGAATCCCGTTACATGACGAAGAGGTTCCGGATTATGTTAAATAAATGGAACTTGTGGCACAACCCCTGATCCCGGCACTATCCCTTCATTTCCAAACTCACTCCCTATGGAAGTGGATCGTTCCATTACTATTGCAGGTGGGAAAAGGAAGAATATTTCTTCCTGAATTTAAAATAGTGGCGCCATCTACTGGTTTCAAATTGAAACAGCAATAACGCTTTTCAAGTTTTTTATATTTTAAAATAAAATTTTTCTACGAGCTGAGGTACTACTTCACACCTGGAGAATTTTCCTTATTCGGCAAATATTCTCTAACGACGATTTGGCGACATCTTTGCAAGATTGATTTCTAATGTCAGAATATCCGTTTTTATAAGATCGATATGTGTATAACCGTATTTTATCATTTGGCACAAGTTGGAATTCTGTTCCGCAAATTAAGAATTTCTGCCCTCCCAAATTTAAGTTTGGGGCGCCCTGCCTACGAGTTACATTTCTTTTGTTCTAATTGTACGTTTGAGTCATTATTATTATGAAATCACTTTCTTCTCTACTTAATTAATTTTTTAGCAAAACAAACAAAAAAAAAAAAAAAAAAAAAAAAAGAGCAAAAAATGAACTGTATATTTTGCTTACTGAAAATTATTAAATCTGTACTCGGTTCATTTTTTGAATTTTTTAGCAAGACTTATGAATACTTGATTATAGTACACATTGAGTTTAAGAATTTTATGAAAATTTTGATTTGTATTTGTATTAGCTGTATTTTAAAGGATTGATCAATTGTCTTTGATTAATCATGACACAGAATCTACTAGAATATATAATTAAAGATATTATTGATTGAATTTATCTAAATTTAAGATTCAATTTTTTATTCTTTTTTTTAAATGAATAACTGCCCAAAACGTTTTCATCACTAAAGTTCATCCAAATTATTTTATACACAATCAAATGTTTAACTGAAGATGCTATCTCAGTTCCTTTTAAAGTAAGCATTCTGCATCATTAATCATCAACTTAATGCAAATATATGTTATATTGCATGAGGTTCTGCCTTAGCCCTGGCTTAGGTGCAGTAATTTACTGTCATAACCTTAATGTTTCAGTTCACTTTCATCATCCAAAATACGTTCCGAGTCGTCAACATCATTGTCTGAAGTCAATATTTGATCCGTATCCATTAATGCATTATCCAAAATCCGTTCCGAGTCGTCATCCAAATTAATTGAAGTTGGCCCTGAAAACGGCCTTTTTGTTTTAAAATGGTCAGACATGGCAAAATAGCACGCTGTAAACAAAATCGTTGCCACAGAATATAAAAGAAACAATTCCCCCGCTCTTCAGCGCTAAGTTTCTGAGCATGCGCATTAGTTTGCTTCGAGAGCAGCGAAAATCTCTACCTTCCCCACCTGTAAGGGAAATGGAACGATCCACTCCCGTAAGGAGTGAGTTTGGAAAAGAAGGGCTAGTGATCCCGGCACGGTAGAACGGTGAAGCAATGGCTTATTTCCGAACCGCCCGCCCGCCTCAGAGAAAAGGAAGTATTATAGACTGTACACAAGACGGCGCGATTAATTTACGGGCTTCTTTTCGCTTTGTCGTTAGAAATCAAACTAATTTCTGTGTTGCGATGGCTACTTTCAGTAAATGCCACTAATTTTACAAATGTAAATTTAAAAGGCATTAATAATTAGTTTAAACTCAACATTATTGTTCTTTTTCTTCGGTTTCTGACGGTTTTAAACATGAGAAAATCAGAACTTAATTAAGTACGTAATAAGCACGACTAAATTTCATGTGTTTTGTTAGTTGCAACGAGGAACGATTCTTTCACATGCATCATTATTTTATTTTTTACATGACATTGTAAACATAATAACATGAAAACAAATTTTCCCTTTTCGTGCAGATAAATATATAAATGGAGGTGGCGAAACTGCATTCTCTGTAGTCATAATCAGAGCAAAATTAAGTTATCGAGGGCCCGAGGCCAAACCCTTTCTCAGGGCTCTCTGTAGTCATTATTCCGAAATTGTAAACAAAGAAGGGAGGGGGGGGGACTGATAGAGAAATGGTTTCATTTTAGACCTTTTTTTTTCTTTTAATTTATTTTAATTATTATTTTTTTTTACTGATTATGAAATGAGAACGGTTGTTCTATGCCTAAAAATAAAGAAATAAAAAAAGTATGGAAAATTGTATTAAATGCGACTTTTAAACAGGAGAAATACAAGTAAACTTAATATGCTTTTTCTGAACAATTTCATACACAGAAAATAATTTAAGATTTAGTCATTTTCTGAAATCCTAAACAAAGAGGAGGAGGCGGGCTGATAGAGATTTTGTTGCATTTTAGACCTCTTATTCGTTTTTTGAGCAATCACGATTGCTTATTGTTCTCACTTGACTGTTTTTGGCGTTCCTATGATTTTATTTTTCCCACCAGCACCCTCCGCAGCATCACCATCGACCGGCTCCTCACAATGCTGCACCTCTAGCGAAAACCGTCCCCAGGTTTCGTCAATATCTTACACTTACACGCATACATAAACGCACCTACACACATATACATCTACACACTCACATACACACAACTACCCACACACTCATGCCTGCAAATAGACACAAACACACCTGCCTACACATATACACATACCCCCTACACACAAACACACATACCCTCCACACACAAACACACACTCGTGGTTGCGAAAAACATAATTTGAATTCAAAATGACAAAATTCAAATTAATTTTTTTTTAAATTTATTTTAATTATTTTTTTTACTGATTATGACACGAGAACGGTTGTTCTATGCCTAAAAGTTAAAAAAAAAAAAGTATCGAAAATTGTATTAAATGCGACTTTTAAACAGGAGAAATACAAATGAACTTAATATACTTTGTTTGAAAAACTTGCACATACAGAAAATAATTTAAGATTCTAACAGTGGCTAGTTTTGCAAGATCTGATAACAGTCAGGATTACCACTCTAAACTTCTCCTGGAGGGGTAAAAGTCGTGAAAAAGGAAAAAAAACTCAATTTGAAAATAAAAATAAGCATGAAAATGTATGCTCATGAATATCTTTTCATGCTATGCATCTTGACATTTACAGAGCTCATTAAATGCTAAGAGACGTTTCGCTTCCACCATTCGAACTCTAACAGTAGGTCTGGTATCATCCAACTCAGATCGTATACCTGAAGTAAAGATAATTTGTTAAATGTGTTTCATCTGAAGTCCTTATTCATGCCATAGTGCAAATTAGTCTCGAAAATGCTTTTGTCCGTTTCTTCTTGAAATGTACTTTTTTGATACTTAGGTACACTCTACAGAAGTTCTACTATTAGTATATGTTTGAAATTTGGCACAATTGTTTATAGTACCCACATGTTTATAGTTAACCTAAAAGTTTTAGAAATTTTGTTGATTCATTATTATTATTATTATTATTATTATTATTATTATTATTATTTGTAAGAACGAGTTTTGGTGATGAAAATATCGAGCATTTTTTAATGTTCAACTCTGATTTTTTTTTTTTTTCAAATTCAATTGGTAAAAATAAATTAAAAGGAGGTTTGCAACATTAGTTGCGCTATTTTAAAGATACTTATAAAATTGGAAGAAAAATTTTCTTGTCATTTGTGAAAAAAGTGTATCTAACTACATCGATTTTTTTTTCTCGAAAAGATAGATCTTTTTTCAGGCAATGTTTCTAAAATATATTTCAACAAGTGAAAGTTTTGATTAACACTAACATGCATCGAATTGCAGCTTTAAACAGTATAAAAACTTTCACTTTCAAATAATTATTTTGCAAAACGTTAGGCAGGTTTAAAAATTAACTGTTTTGCCTGAATTTGTCGAGTCGAGAACGTCTTGGTTCCCTTGAATTTTCATTTTTGTCACTTACCAACTTTTTTTTTTCTCATTCTCTACTATGACAGCTATTTGCTCAAAACGGTATCGTTTAATCTGGAAGAACATAACAAATAAAATTCAGTCATAAGTTTCATGTAAAAAGCGAATTCATTTTGGGAAAACAAACAAACAAAAAAAAAACATCATTGGAAAATACATGCAGACGTGAAATCACAATAAAAAAAATTAAAAAAAAAAGACTCAAAAAAGATCACATCTGTAAAAAAAAATTCTCTGTAATTTTTTTTTTTTTTTTTAATGTGAGCTATTTAAAGAGTGGTAATTCATATCGGAGCAAAACAGAATTCCTGCTAAAAAGTTAACTTCCGTGTTTTCCAGACCTCGAATTTAAGAGCAGAAGGGCTCAATTTCCCACCTCCCTGCTGGTCTTATGAGAAGTGTTAAGCACTATTTTGCTGAATGCAGCTTCATGGAAAATTCATCTCTTTTTTTCAATATTAGAATAGCATTTTTCATATATAATTTTCCAAATTCTGTCTTACGGGAGGAAGGACTGTAGACAAAACTAACATTGTGCACGCCTTGTCTCCGGTAGACCAAATTTTACAAACCCATGGCTTATAATGGTCATTCAGTTTAAAGAAAAAATAGATAAATAAATACTGCTACAAATTTTGTAAATAGTAATTATTTTTATGATTACTTTGTTGTAATCTGGCTAAATTTGACGTATTTTCCGTTATTTTTATCTAAAATTATATCTTATTAACGTAACCTGTAAATCGTTTCTTATAATGAATAAACATCCCCCCGTACATTTGAATGACATATATGGTCCCCCCTATTTCTAATTGATAAGATTCGTGAATGAATAAAAGGAAAATCTGAGAACTATATATATATTGCTAGAACGTTGTAGGATTTTCTGAATCTTTCTTTGTTAGGTATAAAACGCCGGTCGTCTTGCGAATGACAGTAATGTTAGTTTTGCTTTCTAACTGCTAAACCTCGTTTTTTCAATGCTGTCTCTGACTGTATTAGCACTTGCGTTGTGATTTTCGAATTTGTTTTTTCCACGTATTTTGGATTTAAATGCGTGGTGTACTGAGTAATGTAGTGTTTAACGATAATCGATTAATTGCTGTATGTTTGCAATTGTTACCTGCTCTATTATTAATAGTTGTAAATTAATCTCCTGTGTTTTCTCAAGAACTGTGTCGTCATTTCGAAAAAAGTTTGAAGTTGCACCCAATCCTTTACTATATGATTGCTGAGACATATTCAAATATATGCGATTTTTAATAGAAATTATTTTCAGGAAATTTATTACTAAGTGGGAGAAAAGGCATGGATCGCTGAAATTTGCTTGAAATAGAAAAAAAAAGTTAAATACAAAGAGATATTTAAAATAGCGTAATGAACATACTGTAGAGTGTCTCACGAAAATGCAAGTTTTTTTTTTTTTTTTTTTTTTTTTTTTCAAGTCTTACACTCTTATATTTTTCTTTTTGTGTCAAAACAACTGTAAAACAAAGTTTTATAAAATTTGAACTAAGGACGACACTGACAGTTCATACGAATCTGTGTTTGCTAATAACTTTTGAACTTGATGTTTTGTAATTCTTTAAAAAATTGCAAATGTTTTGACATAAAAGGGAAAATGTGTGAGGGTGTGTGACTTGAAAAATCGACTTTCACTTTTTTGGGATCACTCTAATACTGACACCAAAAGTTCTAAATGTTTGAATGAAAAAATAATAAGTAAATTCAAACTTTATCAAGAGATGCAGGAAGTATATTGAAAATACAGGGTGATTATAATTAAAGTTCCACTTTCAAAACGCTGTAAAAATTAAACCACTGGTCAGAATGACGTCAAATTTCAAAGGAGTATTATCGAAGAAGGGGGGAACTTGATGGCAGAAGAAAAATAAATAGTTCGAATTTTCAGCAATAGATGGCGCTGTACGCATCATAAATTTTTTTTTAGTGGTCGACTACAAATGACAAATAAATTATAAAATATTACCTAAGGTGTAAACTATACGTTAAAACACCGTACAACTCAGCGTGCACGAGGATATTGGTGTGATACTGTTAATTAAGTAAGCCCATCCAACACGGAAAGGTCCAAAAAATCAGTAATCCAATGTCATTAAGCACAAAAATTGCAAAAAAATTGCAGACACGTGTTTCGGTGTTACAAGGAACACCTTTTTCAATGCAAAGAGGTGTGAGCTTCTGGATGAAAAGTTATCCGCGAAAAGCCAATGCTTTTCTCGGATGACTGACTCGACTCTTGGATATTCGACTCCGACTCCTTAATCCTAAAACAAGTCCAAATCTGACTCCGCAAATATTGTATGCAGAGTTGCGGACTCTAAGGGAAATGACCGATTCCAATTCCAAGTCTTTGAATTAAATATTAAATACCGTCGGCTCCTGAATCTGACTCTTTTATCCCAAAATGATATTGACTCCGACTTCGAAGCTATGGTATTTAGCGTGAAATAATTATTGTTCATATGATTTGTTTTTATTTTCACTCTAAAGTTTTAATTTGTGATTGGAGTCCTTTATATTTCTACTTAACGATATGCGCAAACGATTTTTTTTCGACAAAGAAAATTATTTCTTTAATTGAAATTTTATTGTTTTTTTTTATTTTTGAAATTTTATTAATTCATTTTCAAAATTATTTTTTGACAACAGGAAAAAAAAACTGTTTTTCGATATGATGTGCTTATTTTATTCAGCTTATTAATTTTATTTATTTATTTATTTTTTTGCTTTCGTTTTGAAAGCGGCTAAAGGTATTTTTAGTGGAATAAAATGTATTTGCTGCTTTGTTTAAAAGTTGCTGCTACTATATTTGTCCGTTTATTTAGTTTTTTACGCATCTAATTCTTTAGATGAGCGAGGCATATTTTTTTTTTCTAGAAATCGGCTTAAAATATTTTTAAAAATATAGTATAAATAATTTGTGATTTTAGCTCTAATTTGAGAATTTTGATTAGATACTAGAAAGTCGATATTGGTATACGGGAAAGAAGGCTCGTTTAGTTCCGGGCCGAACTTTTTGTCTTTGTCATGCACAAAGAAATCGCCAACTTCTTGGCCATTTTACAAGGGATTCACAAGGGGGAAAAGGTTGGGAAGCGCTGCCCTGTAATGAAAGTAATCCTGCCGCACTAAAAACAGTCCTACTAGCGCCATCTGTAACTCTTCGATTGAGTTAAAAGTGTTTCGATTTTTCTTTAAATCTTTTATGTTCCTTGAAAAAAATGCTTTTAAACAAATGCCGTCTAATTGAAGAGTCGTCCCATCTCCTCTCCCCCCTCTCCCTTTCGTTTCCGTTTACGAGTGTAAGCTTTCTTTAGAAAAATAGAAAAAGCATTAAAAATTCCCAATTCGAAGAATATTCGATAAAGGTGCTTTTTCAAATGTTGCCAAATTTCAGCGATAAATCTCTCTCTTATGGCAACCAAGCGCTACTGACGCAATACTACGGCAACCCTACTATTTTTCCCTTCCCTGGCAATAAACTGCTCTCATAGCAAACCGGCGCCACTTCGGGGATACTACGGCAACCCCTTCATTTCTCTGACCCTACTACCCACTCTACGGAGCGGAGCGCCCCCTGCCTTTCCCCCCCACTCCCGCATTTCGGATGGGAGTGCAGTGGTGAATTCGCCTCGTGGCCAAATTTTTTTTAAATTAATTTAAATTGGGCGTTTTGAAAACCTGCAAGCAGTGAGTACAACTTTTTACTTTTTTAAAAATTTAAACTTGTAAAATAGTTTTTATAAAACGGCATGGGATGCAGTGATTTCATTGTTACATAACCACCCCCTCTTTTGTAGTGCTTAATTTTACGAAAATAATTAATTTCTTGGACTCTTATATTTACTTTAATCCTAAATTTATCCTTTCCTATCGTTTTTTTTATTTTTTTCAGTTTCAGATGTATTTAGATTTTGCTCTGATCAGGCTAAACCTATTTGCAAGCATGCCGTTTTATTCTTGTGATTTTTATGTGTTTTCCTTCAACTGTTGCTAAATTTTTTGGCCCCCTATTTCTAGACGCTATTTTTTTCGCTCTGCAAATGAAAAAGAAAGGGTGAAAATATTTTTTTTTCTATCCTACTTCCGTCGAAAATGAATGAATTTCTCGTGTTTTGTAGGATATATTTTTTAATTGAATTTTTAAGGGTTTATATTTATTTAGATTAGTTAAAAAATAGTGTTTTTGAGGATATTTCCCAAATTAATTTTTGATTTGATGTTTGTTTTAATGTTTTTATAACCGTTTCATTAAAATTCATTTGTCTGGTTATAGTAGTATTTTACTGTATTTTTTGGGGTTTATTTATTTTGATTAATTTATACTCAGTGTTTTTGAGGAGTAAATTATTCAGATTATTTTATGTTTTGCTGTGTTAAGTTTCTTTTAATGCTCTTTTACCGTTTTACTAAAAATATGTCTATCTAGTTTTCGAAGCTTTTTATTGTATTGCTTAGGGTTTATTTATTTAGATTAGTTTATAATTAGTGTTTTTGTGCATTAAATTATTCAAATTAATTTCTTTTTTGATAAGTTAATTATTTGTTTTAATTCTTTTTACCATTTTTTAAAGAATTTTTTGCCTAGTTTTCGTTGCATTTGTAATTTTGAGTGCTTATTTGCTTAGATTACTTCATATTTAGTGTTTTTAAGCAGTTGAGTTTTTTAGTATTTATTTCTCGAGATTTAGTTGTTTTTGAACCTTTTGTTTACATTTTGATGTTCCAATTTCTTGTATTCCTGATGCAAAAACTCCATTTCATTCATTTTCCAGTTGGTTAGTAAAAAAAAACATACGTTTCTCCCCCCTTTTTTTCATTGGCAGAGCAGGAAGAAAGCGCCTAGACTTTGGCGCAAAAAAATTTGGCGAACTTGGAAAAAGTCGCCAAAACGCAACTTTATCGAAAACTTCCCAAATTTGTTGAAAGTGGTATTAGTATAAAATGATAGTTCCGGAACAGGCGTTTTACTACGACATCTGTTCTGGAAATGCGTACCGCTTTCAGAGATGGGAACGCACGATACCGCTGTACAGACCCCCGTCTCTTCCGATCTCCCACGAAGAGGTGGAGCTACGAAGAGGTGGGTGGAGCCTCAGTTTCTCCATCCAGGTGCACAGCTCGACCGCGCAGGATTCGTGGGAGATCGGAAGAAACGGAGAAAAATGCATGGGTTGCCGAAATATATTTAAACAGAGCGGGGGAAAAACAGTTTAATGCTAAAAAAGATTCAAAGTAATGTGATGAATACTTACAACAGAAGTTCTAAATGTTTGGACGTAAAAATTGTAAGTAAATCAAAGCTGGATCAATAGATGCAGGAGACACAATTTAAGTGGAATAAATAGGACCTAAGGCATCACAGAAAATAACCACATGCGTTCAAAATGCTAACAGTTCTGTTTCTGGGGCCGCAGACGCTTGTATTTCAGGAAAACAAAAATATTAGGCTGGAAATTGAGAATTTTACTATGGGACATCCAAGCAAATAACCGTATTTTGCAAAGGAAATTGGAAGAAAGTGTTTATCAATAATTAAAATTTAAAAGGAAGATAGGGACGTAGCTAAACTGAGGGTAGAGTAGTGAACTACAAATTCTTTTTTTTTTTTTTTACGTCCCAAAGCTGGCCTGGAAGTAAGTTTTTAAAACTTCGGATTAAAAAAAAAATCCGAGAAAACGTTCTCAAACCCCATCCCTTCCCCTTATGCCATTGAAGATGGTCTACACAAGAGTATTTAGGACTGCACTTTCGAAAAACCATGAGAGTGCTCCTAAAGTAACCCCCAAAAAACCGCCCTCTCAATTAATCATTCATCATCATTCACGGTCGAATAAATTTCGTTTTTGGACTTAGATTTTAAAAAACCCCCCTGATTTCTCCCGATCCTGTCCTCCTCCTAATATTACCGAAGTTCCTCAAAAATTTCATTGTTAATTCTTCAATTCAGAAATTTTTTCGCGGTAGATCTCCTAAATCCTCGATCCATCTAAGAGTATTGAATATCACCTACGATTGTGTCAACTAAATTTCAATTTTGAAAATTTACCAGGAGAGGACTCCGAATCTCTCCACCTATTAACATTACCAAAAATCTTCTAAAACTGCGTTTTCTACACATCGAAAATTTTTCAAGAGAATGCCCCCCCCCCCTCTCTCTTGCCAACATCATCGTTAAACGTCTTAAATCTCGCTTTTAGTGCTTCAATTACGAAACATTTCTGTGCCCCAGCCCCTTCAAAACTCCCCCCCCCCCCCCATCATTGAAGGCTGGCTTAAATTACGTTTTCGGAGCTTCAGTTTCAAGAAACTCCCGTCGCACTCAATTTTAAACAAAAAAAAAAAGCCTACAACCGCGTTTTTTAAGGTTTCAAATTCAAAAAATTTGTGGGGGATGGCCCCCGCATCTCTCTTTTCCTTAATATCACCACAGATCGTCAAAAACTGCCTTTTTCAAACTACAATTTTCAAATTTTTCCCCGCGGAAAGCCCCCGGATCCCCTTTACCTAAACACAATCGGAAATAATTCACAATTGCCAGCTTGGAGTTTGAAGTTTTAAAAGGTATAGAGGGATGACCCCGAGTCTCCCTTAACATCACCACAGATTTTCTAAAACAGTGTTTTCAAATGACAATCTTGAATATTTCCCGGGGGAGAGCCTCCGGACCCCCTATCAACACGTAATAAAATCTAACGTACGATTGTGTTTTGGGAATTTAAATTTTGGAGGGGAAGGAGGGGGGAAAATCGGGAGAGGCTATCGGGCCTCCTCTCCTTCTCCTTCCCAACTTAAAATATAGTCTAAAAACTGCGTTTTTTTATATCTTTCCATTTCGAAAGAATACCAGGAGAAAGCCCTCCGACACCCCTTTTTCGGACTGAATATTATCCTTCGGATTAAACTTATATCGCCAGTACTAAGGTCTAGTAATATGACTATCCCTGCTAAACCAGAAGCTATATTCTCTCTCTCTCTCCCTCTCTCTGCATATTGGAACATGCGTTTCAAACAATTAAGGGGCCGCCAAATGCGTACCCCCCCCCCCCCCCCCCAGTTTTTTTTGGCCCTGCTTAGCTGTCGCTTTATTTTGTTAACACAAATCTAACCGAATTTGCCTTTAGAATAAAATTATGCCTCAGCATTTCTGACATTTAAATTGTGTAAACCATATTGATTTTTAGTTTTCGACATTCATTAATGAGCGTGTTGGTTAGTTTTGACAGCAGACGATACTAAATAATATTAAAACAAGCATTGATAAAAAAAAATATGCTGAAATTTTTGTATAATCATTCGCATTAGACCATCATATTTTATTTTATAGATCCAGTTACTGAGCGTGAAGTTAATTTTGACAGCAGGCGATACTTGATCAAAAATATAAAATTAAAACTCGCCAATCCGCCAATTTTTGCTGCGACATTAGTGAAAGAGCGCATCTGCAACCCTACCACCCTCCCAAAAGCAAACCCCGCCCACTTACACCACACCTATCCGTGGGAAATCGGAAGACACCGATTAAGAATTCCGAAAAAAAAAATTTTTCGATCCACCCTATTGGTCACCATATTAGGTGTAATAGACAGTTAAAGAAAAATATTTTAACTACCAGTAAAAAGCGATTAGTTGATCATATAAGTTGTCGAAAACACACTCTTTTACGTACTAATATTCTCATTAACATAGGTTGTGTTCCTTATTCCATGCGAAAGGGGGGACAATCTTAATAACTTTTTCGGCCCGGAGCACTGAATTTTAGCTCTTATTAAAAGGGAAAACATTCTTCTTAACTGCGAAGAACGTGATGGAAAAGGTGCGCAATAGGGGCTTGCTGGTTATGATGGGAATGCTTGGTGCTTGTCTTCCTTTTTATTAAATGGGCAACCATGCGTTACTTATGTGAGCAGTTTAAGTGGCTTGATTGGTCTTTAAGTCTTTTTTTTTTTGAACAATCACGATTGCTTATTGCTTTCATTTGACTGTTTATGGCGTGCTATGATTTTATTTTCCCACCAGCACCCTCTGCCAGCACCACCGTCGACCGGCCGCCTCACGATGCTGCTCCTCTAGCGAGCAAAGTCTCCAGGTTGCGTCAACATCCTACACTTACACTCATACATACACGCATGTACACCACACACACAACACACACACACATATACATACACCTACATACACATACACAAACACATACGCACACTCAAACACATACCACACATACAGACACCAACACATACACACACAA